>NW_027464610.1:3430000-3692500 GCF_043290135.1 Rhipicephalus microplus | reverse complement strand
TAGATACAAGTGCGAATGTTAGGTTAGGTTGACATATCAACCGTCGTAAAACCGCATTAAACAATGTCACTTAGTGAGATGTAGTGTTTTTCAACATTACAAGTCGGGAACTACGATATCTAATGTGAAAGCGCATGAAACAGTCGTAATCTTGTAGAAAACATTGTAAAGTTGCGAGTAAACGTTTTCTAACGATAGAAGTGCGAAGGTTAGGTTAGGTTAGGTTAGTTTAAGCTAGGTAGCGTCGTGAACTACCAAAAACGACGTCATCTAACGAGATAGTGTTGTTTTATTGCGAGTATTAAACTGCGATAGGTAAAATGTTGTGAATGCACACAAAACGGCATGAACAAGCCAAATACTGCGTGTTCTACCGTTACAAGTGCGAAACTGCTATATTGTGATATTCTCGTTAAAGCGCATGCAAGCATCGTGAAACCTTAAAGAACGATGTCATTTAGCGAGATACAGCGTTCTGTACTGCAATAAGTTGGTGAAAAACTGTGAGGTTATGCAAATATCGTAATTGTGAACGAAACAGTGTAATAGAGCGTTTTTCAATACAAGTACGAATGTTAGGTTAGGTTAAGATATGAACCGTCGTAAAACCGCATTAAACAATGTCACTTAGTGAGATGCAGTGTTTTTCACCATTACAAGTTGGGAACTGCGATATCTAATGTGAAAGCACTTGCAAACGTCGTTACGTTAGGTTAGGTTACGTTAGGTTAGGTTAGGTTACGTTAGGTTAGGTTTGGTTTGGTTAGGTTAGGTTAGGTTAGGTTGGGTTAGGTTAGGTTAGGTTACGTTAGGTTAAGGTATGAACCGTCGTAAAACCGCAATAAACAATGTCACTTAGTGAGATGCAGTGTTTTCACCTTTACAAGTTGCGAACTGCGATATCTAATGTGAAAGCGCTTGAAACCGTCGTAATGTTGTAGAAAGCAATGTAAAGTAGCGAGTAAAACGTTTTCTAACGATAGAAGTGCGAAGGTTATGTTAGGTTGAGTTATGTTAGTTTAAGCTAGGTAGCGTCGTGAAACCACCAAAAACGACGTCATCTAACGAGATAGTGTTGTTTTAATGCGAGTACGAAACTGCGACAGGTAAAATGTTGTGAAAGCACTCAAAACGGCATGAACAAGCCAAATACTGCGTGTTGTACCGTGACAAGTGCGAAACTGCTATGTTGTGACATTCTCGGTAAAGCGCATGCAAGTATCGTGAAACCTTAAAGAACGATGTCATTTAGCGAGATACAGCGTTCTGTACTGTAATAAGTTGGTGAGAAACTGTGAGGTCAAGCAAATATCGTAATTGTGAACGAAACAGTGTAATAGAGCGTTTTTCAATACAAGTACGAATGTTAGGTTAGGTTAAGATATGAACCGTCGTAAAACCGCATTAAACAATGTCACTTAGTGAGATGCAGTGTTTTTCACCATTACAAGTTGGGAACTGCGATATCTAATGTGAAAGCACTTGCAAACGTCGTTACGTTAGGTTAGGTTACGTTAGGTTAGGTTAGGTTACGTTAGGTTAGGTTTGGTTTGGTTAGGTTAGGTTAGGTTATGTTAGGTTAGGTTGGGTTAGGTTAGGTTAGGTTACGTTAGGTTAAGGTATGAACCGTCGTAAAACCGCAATAAACAATGTCACTTAGTGAGATGCAGTGTTTTTCACCTTTACAAGTTGGGAACTGCGATATCTAATGTGAAAGCGCTTGAAACCGTCGTAATGTTGTAGAAAGCAATGTAAAGTAGCGAGTAAAACGTTTTCTAACGATAGAAGTGCGAAGGTTATGTTAGGTTGAGTTATGTTAGTTTAAGCTAGGTAGCGTCGTGAAACCACCAAAAACGACGTCATCTAACGAGATAGTGTTGTTTTATTGCGAGTACGAAACTGCGATAGGTAAAATGTTGTGAAAGCACACAAAACGGCATGAACAAGCCAAAGACTGCGTGTTGTACCGTTACAAGTGCGAAAGTGCTATGTTGTGACATTCTCGGTAAAGCGCATGCAAGTATCGTGAAACCTTAAAGAACGATGTCATTTAGCGAGATACAGCGTTCTGTACTGTAATAAGTTGGTGAGAAACTGTGAGGTCAAGCAAATATCGTAATTGTGAACGAAACAGTGTAATTGAGCGTCTTTAGATACAAGTGCGAATGTTAGGTTAGGTTGACATATCAACCGTCGTAAAACCGCATTAAACAATGTCACTTAGTGAGATGTAGTGTTTTTCAACATTACAAGTCGGGAACTACGATATCTAATGTGAAAGCGCATGAAACCGTCGTAATATTGTAGAAAACATTGTAAAGTGGCGAGTAAAACGTTTTCTAACGATAGAAGTGCGAAGGTTAGGTTAGGTTAGGTTAGTTTAAGCTAGGTAGCGTCGTGAACTACCAAAAACGACGTCATCTAACGAGATAGTGTTGTTTTATTGCGAGTATTAAACTGCGATAGGTAAAATGTTGTGAATGCACACAAAACGGCATGAACAAGCCAAATACTGCGTGTTCTACCGTTACAAGTGCGAAACTGCTATATTGTGATATTCTCGTTAAAGCGCATGCAAGCATCGTGAAACCTTAAAGAACGATGTCATTTAGCGAGATACAGCGTTCTGTACTGCAATAAGTTGGTGAAAAACTGTGAGGTTATGCAAATATCGTAATTGTGAACAAAACAGTGTAATAGAGCGTTTTTAGATACAAGTGCGAATGTTAGGTTAGGTTAAGATATGAACCGTCGTAAAACCGCATTAAACAATGTCACTTAGTGAGATGCAGTGTTTTTCACCATTACAAGTTGGGAACTGCGATATCTAATGTGAAAGCACTTGCAAACGTCGTTACGTTAGGTTAGGTTACGTTAGGTTAGGTTAGGTTACGTTAGGTTAGGTTTGGTTTGGTTAGGTTAGGTTAGGTTAGGTTGGGTTAGGTTAGGTTAGGTTACGTTAGGTTAAGGTATGAACCGTCGTAAAACCGCAATAAACAATGTCACTTAGTGAGATGCAGTGTTTTCACCTTTACAAGTTGCGAACTGCGATATCTAATGTGAAAGCGCTTGAAACCGTCGTAATGTTGTAGAAAGCAATGTAAAGTAGCGAGTAAAACGTTTTCTAACGATAGAAGTGCGAAGGTTATGTTAGGTTGAGTTATGTTAGTTTAAGCTAGGTAGCGTCGTGAAACCACCAAAAACGACGTCATCTAACGAGATAGTGTTGTTTTATTGCGAGTACGAAACTGCGATAGGTAAAATGTTGTGAAAGCACACAAAACGGCATGAACAAGCCAAAGACTGCGTGTTGTACCGTTACAAGTGCGAAAGTGCTATGTTGTGACATTCTCGGTAAAGCGCATGCAAGTATCGTGAAACCTTAAAGAACGATGTCATTTAGCGAGATACAGCGTTCTGTACTGTAATAAGTTGGTGAGAAACTGTGAGGTCAAGCAAATATCGTAATTGTGAACGAAACAGTGTAATTGAGCGTCTTTAGATACAAGTGCGAATGTTAGGTTAGGTTGACATATCAACCGTCGTAAAACCGCATTAAACAATGTCACTTAGTGAGATGTAGTGTTTTTCAACATTACAAGTCGGGAACTACGATATCTAATGTGAAAGCGCATGAAACCGTCGTAATCTTGTAGAAAACATTGTAAAGTGGCGAGTAAAACGTTTTCTAACGATAGAAGTGCGAAGGTTAGGTTAGGTTAGTTTAAGCTAGGTAGCGTCGTGAAACTACCAAAAACGACGTCATCTAACGAGATAGTGTTGTTTTATAGCGAGTATTAAACTGCGATAGGTGAAATGTTGTGAAAGCACACAAAACGGCATGAACAAGCCAAATACTGCGTGTTCTACCGTTACAAGTGCGAAACTGCTATATTGTGATATTCTCGTTAAAGCGCATGCAAGCATCGTGAAACCTTAAAGAACAATGTCATTTAGCGAGATACAGCGTTCTGTACTGCAATAAGTTGGTGAAAAACTGAGGTTATGCAAATATCCTAATTGTGAACGAAACAGTGTAATAGAGCGTTTTTTAATACAAGTGCGAATGTTAGGTTAGGTTAAGATATGAACCGCCGTAAAACCGCATTAATCAATGTCACTTAGTGAGATGCAGTGTTTTTCACCATTACAAGTCGGGAACTGCGATATCTAATGTGAAAGCGCTTGCAAACGTCGTTAGGTTAGGTTAGGTTAGGTTAGGTTAGGTTAGGTTAGGTTTGGTTAGGTTGGGTTAGGTTAGGGTATGTTAGGTAAGGTTTGGTTAGGTTAGGTTAGGTTAGGTTGGTTTAGGTAAGGTTAGGTTAGGTTAAGATATGAACCGCGCTAAAACCGCGTTAAACAATGTCACTTAGTGAGATGCTGTGTTTTTCACCATTACAAGTCGGGAACTGCGATATCTAATGTGAAAGCGCATGAAACCGTCGTAATCTTGTAGAAAACATTGTAAAGTAGCGAATAAAACGTTTTCTAACGATAGAAGTGCGAAGGTTCGGTTAGTTTGAGTTATGTTAGTTTAAGCTAGGTAGCGTCGTGAAACCACCAAAAACGACGTCATCTAACGAGATAGTGTTGTTTTAATGCGAGTACGAAACTGCGACAGGTAAAATGTTGTGAAAGCACTCAAAACGGCATGAACAAGCCAAATACTGCGTGTTGTACCGTGACAAGTGCGAAACTGCTATGTTGTGACATTCTCGGTAAAGCGCATGCAAGTATCGTGAAACCTTAAAGAACGATGTCATTTAGCGAGATACAGCGTTCTGTACTGTAATAAGTTGGTGAGAAACTGTGAGGTCAAGCAAATATCGTAATTGTGAACGAAACAGTGTAATAGAGCGTTTTTCAATACAAGTACGAATGTTAGGTTAGGTTAAGATATGAACCGTCGTAAAACCGCATTAAACAATGTCAGTGAGATGCAGTGTTTTTCACCATTACAAGTTGGGAACTGCGATATCTAATGTGAAAGCACTTGCAAACGTCGTTACGTTAGGTTAGGTTACGTTAGGTTAGGTTAGGTTACGTTAGGTTAGGTTTGGTTTGGTTAGGTTAGGTTAGGTTATGTTAGGTTAGGTTGGGTTAGGTTAGGTTAGGTTACGTTAGGTTAAGGTATGAACCGTCGTAAAACCGCAATAAACAATGTCACTTAGTGAGATGCAGTGTTTTTCACCTTTACAAGTTGGGAACTGTGATATCTAATGTGAAAGCGCTTGAAACCGTCGTAATGTTGTAGAAAGCAATGTAAAGTAGCGAGTAAAACGTTTTCTAACGATAGAAGTGCGAAGGTTATGTAAGGTTGAGTTATGTTAGTTTAAGCTAGGTAGCGTCGTGAAACCACCAAAAACGACGTCATCTAACGAGATAGTGTTGTTTTATTGCGAGTACGAAACTGCGATAGGTAAAATGTTGTGAAAGCACACAAAACGGCATGAACAAGCCAAAGACTGCGTGTTGTACCGTTACAAGTGCGAAAGTGCTATGTTGTGACATTCTCGGTAAAGCGCATGCAAGTATCATGAAACCTTAAAGAACGATGTCATTTAGCGAGATACAGCGTTCTGTACTGTAATAAGTTGGTGAGAAACTGTGAGGTCAAGCAAATATCGTAATTGTGAACGAAACAGTGTAATTGAGCGTCTTTAGATACAAGTGCGAATGTTAGGTTAGGTTGACATATCAACCGTCCTAAAACCGCATTAAACAATGTCACTTAGTGAGATGTAGTGTTTTTCAACATTACAAGTCGGGAACTACGATATCTAATGTGAAAGCGCATGAAACCGTCGTAATATTGTAGAAAACATTGTAAAGTGGCGAGTAAAACGTTTTCTAACGATAGAAGTGCGAAGGTTAGGTTAGGTTAGGTTAGTTTAAGCTAGGTAGCGTCGTGAACTACCAAAAACGACGTCATCTAACGAGATAGTGTTGTTTTATTGCGAGTATTAAACTGCGATAGGTAAAATGTTGTGAATGCACACAAAACGGCATGAACAAGCCAAATACTGCGTGTTCTACCGTTACAAGTGCGAAACTGCTATATTGTGATATTCTCGTTAAAGCGCATGCAAGCATCGTGAAACCTTAAAGAACGATGTCATTTAGCGAGATACAGCGTTCTGTACTGCAATAAGTTGGTGAAAAACTGTGAGGTTATGCAAATATCGTAATTGTGAACAAAACAGTGTAATAGAGCGTTTTTAGATACAAGTGCGAATGTTAGGTTAGGTTAAGATATGAACCGCCGTAAAACCGCATTAAACAAGGTCAATTACTGAGATGCAGTGTTTTTCACCATTAAAAGTGGGGAACTGCGATATTTAATGTGAAAGCGCTTGCAACCGTCGTTAGGTTAGGTTAGGTTAGGTTAGGTTAGGTTAGGTTAGGTTTGGTTAGGTTAGGTTAGGTTAGGTTAGGTTAGATTAGGTTAGGTTGGGTTGAGTTGGGTTAGGTTAGGTTAGGTTACGTTAGGTTAGGTTACGTTAGGTTAGGTTAGGTTAGGTTACGTTACGTTAGGTTAGGTTACGTTACGTTAGGTTAGGTTAGGTTAGGTAAGGTTAGGTTAGGTAAGGTTAGGTTGGGTTGGGTGTTGTTGGGTTGGGTTGGGTTGGGTTAGGTTGGGTTAGGTTAGGTTAGGTTACGTTAGGTTAGGTTAGGTTACGTTAGGTTATGTTAGGTTAGGTTAGGTTACGTTAGGTTAGGTTAGGTCAGGTAAGGTTAGGTTACGTTAGAATAGGTAGGTTAGGTTACGTTAGGTTAGGTTAAGTTAGGTTAGGTTAGGTTTGGTTAGGTTAGGTTAGGTTAGCTTAGGTTAGGTTAGGTTGGGTTGGGTTGGGTTGGGTTAGGTTGGGTTAGGTTAGGTTAGGTTGGGTTAGGTTAGTTTAGGTTAGGTTAGGTTAGGTTAGGTTAAGTTGGGTTGGGTTAGGTTAGGTTAGGTTAGGGTAGGTAAGGTTAGGTTAGGTTAGGTTAGGTTAGGTTAAGGTATGAACCGTCGTAAAACCGCATTAAACAATGTCACTTAGTGAGATGCAGTGTTTTTCACCTTTACAAGTTGGGAACTGTGATATCTAATGTGAAAGCGCTTGAAACCGTCGCAATGTTGTAGAAAGCAATGTAAAGTAGCGAGTAAAACGTTTTCTAACGATAGAAGTGCGAAGGTCATGTTAGGTTGAGTTATGTTAGTTTAAGCTAGGTAGCGTCGTGAAACTACCAAAAACAATGTCATCTAACGAGATAGTGTTGTTTTATTGCGAGTACGAAGCTGCGATAGGTGAAATGTTGTGAAAGCACACAAAACGGCATGAACAAGCCAAATACTGCGTGTTGTACCGTTACAAGTGCGAAACTGCTATGTTGTGATATTCTCGTTAAAGCGCATGCAAGCATCGTGAAACCTTAAAGAACGATGCCATTTAGCGAGATACAGCGTTCTGTACTGCAATAAGTTGGTGAAAAACTGTGAGGTTATGCAAATATCCTAATTGTGAACGAAACAGTGTAATAGAGCGTTTTTAATACAAGTGCGAATGTTAGGTTAGGTTAAGATATGAACCGTCGTAAAACCGCATTAATCAATGTCACTTAGTGAGATGCAGTGTTTTTCACCATTACAAGTCGGGAACTGGGATATCTAATGTGAAAGCGCTTGCAAACGTCGTTAGGTTAGGTTCGGTTAGGTTAGGTTAGGTTAGGTTAGGTTACGTTAGGTTAGGTTAGGTTAGGTTTGGTTAGGTTAGGTTAGGTTAGGTTAGGTTACGTTAGGTTAAGGTATGAACCGTCGTAAAACCGCAATAAACAATGTCACTTAGTGAGATGCAGTGTTTTTCACCTTTACAAGTTGGGAACTGCGATATCTAATGTGGAAGCGCTTGAAACCGTCGTAATGTTGTAGAAAGCATTGTAAAGTTGCGAGTAAACGTTTTCTAACGATAGAAGTGCGAAGGTTAGGTTAGGTTAGGTTAGTTTAAGCTAGGTAGCGTCGTGAACTACCAAAAACGACGTCATCTAACGAGATAGTGTTGTTTTATTGCGAGTATTAAACTGCGATAGGTAAACGGTTGTGAATGCACACAAAACGGCATGAACAAGCCAAATACTGCGTGTTCTACCGTTACAAGTGCGAAACTGCTATATTGTGATATTCTCGTTAAAGCGCATGCAAGCATCGTGAAACCTTAAAGAACGATGTCATTTAGCGAGATACAGCGTTCTGTACTGCAATAAGTTGGTGAAAAACTGTGAGGTTATGCAAATATCGTAATTGTGAACGAAACAGTGTAATAGAGCGTTTTTCAATACAAGTACGAATGTTAGGTTAGGTTAAGATATGAACCGTCGTAAAACCGCATTAAACAATGTCACTTAGTGAGATGCAGTGTTTTTCACCATTACAAGTTGGGAACTGCGATATCTAATGTGAAAGCACTTGCAAACGTCGTTACGTTAGGTTAGGTTACGTTAGGTTAGGTTAGGTTACGTTAGGTTAGGTTTGGTTTGGTTAGGTTAGGTTAGGTTAGGTTGGGTTAGGTTAGGTTAGGTTACGTTAGGTTAAGGTATGAACCGTCGTAAAACCGCAATAAACAATGTCACTTAGTGAGATGCAGTGTTTTCACCTTTACAAGTTGCGAACTGCGATATCTAATGTGAAAGCGCTTGAAACCGTCGTAATGTTGTAGAAAGCAATGTAAAGTAGCAAGTAAAACGTTTTCTAACGATAGAAGTGCGAAGGTTATGTTAGGTTGAGTTATGTTAGTTTAAGCTAGGTAGCGTCGTGAAACCACCAAAAACGACGTCATCTAACGAGATAGTGTTGTTTTATTGCGAGTACGAAACTGCGATAGGTAAAATGTTGTGAAAGCACACAAAACGGCATGAACAAGCCAAAGACTGCGTGTTGTACCGTTACAAGTGCGAAAGTGCTATGTTGTGACATTCTCGGTAAAGCGCATGCAAGTATCGTGAAACCTTAAAGAACGATGTCATTTAGCGAGATACAGCGTTCTGTACTGTAATAAGTTGGTGAGAAACTGTGAGGTCAAGCAAATATCGTAATTGTGAACGAAACAGTGTAATTGAGCGTCTTTAGATACAAGTGCGAATGTTAGGTTAGGTTGACATATCAACCGTCGTAAAACCGCATTAAACAATGTCACTTAGTGAGATGTAGTGTTTTTCAACATTACAAGTCGGGAACTACGATATCTAATGTGAAAGCGCATGAAACCGTCGTAATCTTGTAGAAAACATTGTAAAGTGGCGAGTAAAACGTTTTCTAACGATAGAAGTGCGAAGGTTAGGTTAGGTTAGTTTAAGCTAGGTAGCGTCGTGAAACTACCAAAAACGACGTCATCTAACGAGATAGTGTTGTTTTATAGCGAGTATTAAACTGCGATAGGTGAAATGTTGTGAAAGCACACAAAACGGCATGAACAAGCCAAATACTGCGTGTTCTACCGTTACAAGTGCGAAACTGCTATATTGTGATATTCTCGTTAAAGCGCATGCAAGCATCGTGAAACCTTAAAGAACAATGTCATTTAGCGAGATACAGCGTTCTGTACTGCAATAAGTTGGTGAAAAACTGAGGTTATGCAAATATCCTAATTGTGAACGAAACAGTGTAATAGAGCGTTTTTTAATACAAGTGCGAATGTTAGGTTAGGTTAAGATATGAACCGCCGTAAAACCGCATTAATCAATGTCACTTAGTGAGATGCAGTGTTTTTCACCATTACAAGTCGGGAACTGCGATATCTAATGTGAAAGCGCTTGCAAACGTCGTTAGGTTAGGTTAGGTTAGGTTAGGTTAGGTTAGGTTTGGTTAGGTTGGGTTAGGTTAGGGTATGTTAGGTAAGGTTTGGTTAGGTTAGGTTAGGTTAGGTTGGTTTAGGTAAGGTTAGGTTAGGTTAAGATATGAACCGCGCTAAAACCGCGTTAAACAATGTCACTTAGTGAGATGCTGTGTTTTTCACCATTACAAGTCGGGAACTGCGATATCTAATGTGAAAGCGCATGAAACCGTCGTAATCTTGTAGAAAACATTGTAAAGTAGCGAATAAAACGTTTTCTAACGATAGAAGTGCGAAGGTTCGGTTAGTTTGAGTTATGTTAGTTTAAGCTAGGTAGCGTCGTGAAACCACCAAAAACGACGTCATCTAACGAGATAGTGTTGTTTTAATGCGAGTACGAAACTGCGACAGGTAAAATGTTGTGAAAGCACTCAAAACGGCATGAACAAGCCAAATACTGCGTGTTGTACCGTGACAAGTGCGAAACTGCTATGTTGTGACATTCTCGGTAAAGCGCATGCAAGTATCGTGAAACCTTAAAGAACGATGTCATTTAGCGAGATACAGCGTTCTGTACTGTAATAAGTTGGTGAGAAACTGTGAGGTCAAGCAAATATCGTAATTGTGAACGAAACAGTGTAATAGAGCGTTTTTCAATACAAGTACGAATGTTAGGTTAGGTTAAGATATGAACCGTCGTAAAACCGCATTAAACAATGTCAGTGAGATGCAGTGTTTTTCACCATTACAAGTTGGGAACTGCGATATCTAATGTGAAAGCACTTGCAAACGTCGTTACGTTAGGTTAGGTTACGTTAGGTTAGGTTAGGTTACGTTAGGTTAGGTTTGGTTTGGTTAGGTTAGGTTAGGTTATGTTAGGTTAGGTTGGGTTAGGTTAGGTTAGGTTACGTTAGGTTAAGGTATGAACCGTCGTAAAACCGCAATAAACAATGTCACTTAGTGAGATGCAGTGTTTTTCACCTTTACAAGTTGGGAACTGTGATATCTAATGTGAAAGCGCTTGAAACCGTCGTAATGTTGTAGAAAGCAATGTAAAGTAGCGAGTAAAACGTTTTCTAACGATAGAAGTGCGAAGGTTATGTAAAGTTGAGTTATGTTAGTTTAAGCTAGGTAGCGTCGTGAAACCACCAAAAACGACGTCATCTAACGAGATAGTGTTGTTTTATTGCGAGTACGAAACTGCGATAGGTAAAATGTTGTGAAAGCACACAAAACGGCATGAACAAGCCAAAGACTGCGTGTTGTACCGTTACAAGTGCGAAAGTGCTATGTTGTGACATTCTCGGTAAAGCGCATGCAAGTATCGTGAAACCTTAAAGAACGATGTCATTTAGCGAGATACAGCGTTCTGTACTGTAATAAGTTGGTGAGAAACTGTGAGGTCAAGCAAATATCGTAATTGTGAACGAAACAGTGTAATTGAGCGTCTTTAGATACAAGTGCGAATGTTAGGTTAGGTTGACATATCAACCGTCCTAAAACCGCATTAAACAATGTCACTTAGTGAGATGTAGTGTTTTTCAACATTACAAGTCGGGAACTACGATATCTAATGTGAAAGCGCATGAAACCGTCGTAATATTGTAGAAAACATTGTAAAGTGGCGAGTAAAACGTTTTCTAACGATAGAAGTGCGAAGGTTAGGTTAGGTTAGGTTAGTTTAAGCTAGGTAGCGTCGTGAACTACCAAAAACGACGTCATCTAACGAGATAGTGTTGTTTTATTGCGAGTATTAAACTGCGATAGGTAAAATGTTGTGAATGCACACAAAACGGCATGAACAAGCCAAATACTGCGTGTTCTACCGTTACAAGTGCGAAACTGCTATATTGTGATATTCTCGTTAAAGCGCATGCAAGCATCGTGAAACCTTAAAGAACGATGTCATTTAGCGAGATACAGCGTTCTGTACTGCAATAAGTTGGTGAAAAACTGTGAGGTTATGCAAATATCGTAATTGTGAACAAAACAGTGTAATAGAGCGTTTTTAGATACAAGTGCGAATGTTAGGTTAGGTTAAGATATGAACCGCCGTAAAACCGCATTAAACAAGGTCAATTACTGAGATGCAGTGTTTTTCACCATTAAAAGTGGGGAACTGCGATATTTAATGTGAAAGCGCTTGCAACCGTCGTTAGGTTAGGTTAGGTTAGGTTAGGTTAGGTTAGGTTAGGTTTGGTTAGGTTAGGTTAGGTTAGGTTAGGTTAGATTAGGTTAGGTTGGGTTGAGTTGGGTTAGGTTAGGTTAGGTTACGTTAGGTTAGGTTACGTTAGGTTAGGTTAGGTTAGGTTACGTTACGTTAGGTTAGGTTAGGTTAGGTAAGGATAATTTGGTTAGGTTAGGTAAGGTTAGGTTAGGTTAGGTTAGGTTGGGTTGGGTGTTGTTGGGTTGGGTTGGGTTAGGTTGGGTTAGGTTAGGTTAGGTTACGTTAGGTTAGGTTAGGTTACGTTAGGTTATGTTAGGTTAGGTTAGGTTACGTTAGGTTAGGTTAGGTCAGGTAAGGTTAGGTTACGTTAGAATAGGTAGGTTAGGTTACGTTAGGTTAGGTTAAGTTAGGTTAGGTTAGGTTTGGTTAGGTTAGGTTAGGTTAGCTTAGGTTAGGTTAGGTTGGGTTGGGTTGGGTTGGGTTAGGTTGGGTTAGGTTAGGTTAGGTTGGGTTAGGTTAGTTTAGGTTAGGTTAGGTTAGGTTAGGTTAAGTTGGGTTGGGTTAGGTTAGGTTAGGTTAGGGTAGGTAAGGTTAGGTTAGGTTAGGTTAGGTTAGGTTAAGGTATGAACCGTCGTAAAACCGCATTAAACAATGTCACTTAGTGAGATGCAGTGTTTTTCACCTTTACAAGTTGGGAACTGTGATATCTAATGTGAAAGCGCTTGAAACCGTCGCAATGTTGTAGAAAGCAATGTAAAGTAGCGAGTAAAACGTTTTCTAACGATAGAAGTGCGAAGGTCATGTTAGGTTGAGTTATGTTAGTTTAAGCTAGGTAGCGTCGTGAAACTACCAAAAACAACGTCATCTAACGAGATAGTGTTGTTTTATTGCGAGTACGAAGCTGCGTTAGGTGAAATGTTGTGAAAGCACACAAAACGGCATGAACAAGCCAAATACTGCGTGTTGTACCGTTACAAGTGCGAAACTGCTATGTTGTGATATTCTCGTTAAAGCGCATGCAAGCATCGTGAAACCTTAAAGAACGATGCCATTTAGCGAGATACAGCGTTCTGTACTGCAATAAGTTGGTGAAAAACTGTGAGGTTATGCAAATATCCTAATTGTGAACGAAACAGTGTAATAGAGCGTTTTTAATACAAGTGCGAATGTTAGGTTAGGTTAAGATATGAACCGTCGTAAAACCGCATTAATCAATGTCACTTAGTGAGATGCAGTGTTTTTCACCATTACAAGTCGGGAACTGGGATATCTAATGTGAAAGCGCTTGCAAACGTCGTTAGGTTAGGTTCGGTTAGGTTAGGTTAGGTTACGTTAGGTTAGGTTAGGTTAGGTTTGGTTAGGTTAGGTTAGGTTAGGTTACGTTAGGTTAAGGTATGAACCGTCGTAAAACCGCAATAAACAATGTCACTTAGTGAGATGCAGTGTTTTTCACCTTTACAAGTTGGGAACTGCGATATCTAATGTGAAAGCGCTTGAAACCGTCGTAATGTTGTAGAAAGCAATGTAAAGTAGCGAGTAAAACGTTTTCTAACGATAGAAGTGCGAAGGTTATGTTAGGTTGAGTTATGTTAGTTTAAGCTAGGTAGCGTCGTGAAACCACCAAAAAACGACGTCATCTAACGAGATAGTGTTGTTTTATTGCGAGTACGAAACTGCGATAGGTAAAATGTTGTGAAAGCACACAAAACGGCATGAACAAGCCAAATACTGCGTGTTGTACTGTTACAAGTGCGAAAGTGCTATTGTTACACGCAAGAAGTACACGAAAAGGTTGAAAAACAGGCGAGCCTGGATGGTTCGCGTTTACTTCCACAAGGGGTCTCGAGACAGCACACCCAACGTCGTCTTCCTTCTTCACCTTTTTTTCTGAATGTTCATTCGCGCTGTATGCGCCGTGCATTGCAACCGCTCGTGACATTTCCCCGTTGGCAGACGAAGCCCGCCGGGCGAGTCACTCAGTGGTTCGTGCATTGCATAGCTTCATGCGAGCGACGTGCGCCACTTCTGTTTTAGCCGAGCGCCGTCCAGTGCTTGTGAGCCGTGCTATGCGGTAGTTGACCTCACTGAGGCGTTCGAGGATAACGTAGGGCCCGACATAGTGAGCGAGAAATTTCTGGTACAGGCCACGTTTCCGTAAAGGCGTCCAGAGCCACACCTGATCTCCAGGATTGAAGTGAACATGTCGGTGACGGTCGTCATAGCGGATCTTTGACCGGTCTTGCGAGGTGACGGTGCGTAGCCGAGCGAGGCGTCGCGCTTCTTCTGCTCTACAGAGAATCTCGTTGATCGGCTCACTGTGATGAGCAGAGTAGGGAAGCATAGTGTCAAGATTATAGCGTGGTGGACGAGCATAAAGGAGAAAGAAAGGTGAGTAACCAGTGGTCTCATGTCTTGCGGTGTTGAAAGCATAGGTGATGAAAGGCAAAATTGTGTCCCAGTTTTTGTGCGCGGAGTCGATGTACATGGACAGCATGTTGGCAAGCGTTCGGTTCGTGCGTTCCACTAGACCATTAGTCTGTGGATGGTATGGAGTGGAATGGCGGAAGCTTGATGAGCACAGACGAAGGGTCTCTTCGACAACATCCGCGGTAAATTGCCGCCCACGGTCGCTGATTACGATGCGAGGAGGTCCGTGTCTGAGGATAACTTGAAACAGCAAGAAGATGGAAACGTCTTTTGCTGTGGCCGACGGCAGTGCTGCCGTCTCACAATAACGGGTTAAGTGGTCTACGCAAACGATGACCCAACGATTGCCGTCTGTGGATCGCGGAAAAGGGCCCAGAAGATCTATACCAACTTGCTCAAAGGGGGTGCTAGGAGGCGAAACAGGCTGAAGGCGACCAGACGGCGCGTCAGTTGGTCGCTTGTAACGCTGACATTGGGTGCAGCTGGCGACGTACCGTTCGGTATCATTGCGCATCCGGGGCCAATAAAAGCGTTCCTGAGCACGGTAGAGTGTTCTTGTGCATCCAAGATGTCCGGAAGTTGGTTCGTCGTGCATGGCAGATAATACGTGACTGCGAAGGCTCTTGGGGACAACCAAAAGGTAGCGCGCACCGGTAGCCGAGAAGTTCGTCTTATATAGGGCGCCGTCACGTAAGCGAAAACGATTGTCTGCAGCGGACTCCCGCGCGGCCGCGAATAGCGGCTGTAAGCTGTCGTCTTTCCTCTGCTCTGATATGAAGGTATCCATATCCGGAAATCCCGTGGACACAAAAGCGATGTATTCATCAAAGTTGTCCGCGTCACATTCAGTCGTTGGGAGTGGCAGGCGAGAGAGACAATCAGCATCAGCGTGTCGCCGGCCGCTCTTGTAGGAAACAACGAAATCATACTCCTGCAGACGGAGCGCCCAGCGTGCTAGTCGACCAGAGGGATCCCGAAGATTCACAAGCCAGCATAGAGAGTGATGATCCGTGACGACAGTAAAGGGGCGCCCGTAGAGATACGATCGAAATCGTTGCAC
Source organism: Rhipicephalus microplus (assembly GCF_043290135.1). Taxonomy (NCBI): domain Eukaryota; kingdom Metazoa; phylum Arthropoda; class Arachnida; order Ixodida; family Ixodidae; genus Rhipicephalus; species Rhipicephalus microplus. The sequence continues at coordinate 3,677,040 of NW_027464610.1, read as the reverse complement.
AGCGAAGACGACCGCCAGACACTCTTGTTCGGTGACAGTGTAGTTGCGCTCGGGGCGACTCAATGAGCGGCTAGCGTACGATATCACATGCTCGCTGTCGCCGACACGCTGAACTAGTACGGCGCCAATGCCAACACCACTAGCATCGGTATGAACTTCTGTCGGTGATGACGGATTGAAGTGGCGAAGAATAGGCTGGGACGTCAACAGTAGCTTTAGCTGCCGAAACGATGAGTCGCATTCCGAGCTCCACTCGAAAGGAACACCTTTTTGGAGAAGGCATGTGAGCGGATGAGCTATGTCAGCAAATTTGGGAATGAAACGGCGAAAGTAGGAGCATAACCCTAAAAAACTTCGTAGCTGCTTCACAGAGCGAGGTGCCTCGAATGCCTCCACAGCTGTTGTCTTTTGTGGATCTGGTCGTATACCTTCTTTGTCGATCAGGTGTCCCAGCACAAGTGTCTGTCGTTCACCAAAATGGCACTTTTTAGAATTAAGCACAAGGCCGGCCTTCCTCAAGCAGTTCAGTACCAAGTCCAGGCGCTCGTTATGCTCACGAAATGTTCGGCCGAAGATCACAACGTCGTCTAGGTAGCACATACAAACTTCCCACTTCAAACCGCGAAGTATAGTGTCCATGAACCTTTCAAACGTTGCGGGGGCGTTACAAAGCCCGAAAGGCATCACGTTGAATTCAAATAGTCCATCGGGCGTTACAAAAGCGGTCTTCTCTCTGTCATCCGGGTGCATAGGGATTTGCCAGTAACCTGATCGTAAATCCACAGAAGAGAAGTAAGAAGCCGCAAAGAGGCAATCGATGGCGTCGTCAATTCGTGGGAGTGGGTATACGTCTTTCCTAGTAACGGCATTTAGGCGACGGTAATCGACACAGAATCGCCACGTGCCGTCTTTCTTCTTCACCAGTATCACTGGAGCTGCCCAAGGGCTAGACGATTCCCGAATTACTCCTTTACCCATCATTTCTTCGACTTGAGCGCTGATGATCTTTCGCTCCGCAGAGGACACACGATATGGTTTTTGACGAATCGGTTCAGCGGATCCTGTGTTGATGCGATGGCGAGTACGGGATGCAGGAATCGATGTGGGGCCGTCGTGCTGTGCAAAGTCGAATATTGAAGAGTGTTTCGAGAGCAGGGCCATCAAAACACGACGTTCATGGTCACTGAGCGATGTAGCTACCATTCCGAGCATGTGTTCGTTTGCGGTGTGCGAGACACTGGTTTGTGCTGTATCCGGTAGTTCTGTAAGCACTGCCATAGGTATAAATGACTCTCCCTGAAACGTAGCAAGTTTTAGGCCTTGAGACAGCACTACGGCTTCAGTGGAGCAATTTAGCGTCCATAGCCCTGCGCATCCATCGGTAACTGAAACCATACAATACGGAACCAACACATTTTTCTTAAGACAGTTTCTATGGACCGGTTCCACCGCAACATCGAACGAAGTACTAACAGAAGACGAACAAACAACAGGAACGCGCATCGCGGATAAAGCGGGCACAACAGTGTCTTCAGAAACACAAAACACACTCTCTTGCTGGGATGATTCTTCTAAGAGCGCAGAGGACACACTTCCGCAAATACTGAGTTCTCCTGTTCGGCAGTCAACATTAGCGCCACACAATTTCAAAAAGTCAATGCCGAGAATTACATCGTGTGTGGAACGCGGAAGCACGGTAAACTCAGTGTTAAAGGTTTGACCACCCAAAGAGACATCCACGTTACACACACCAACCGGGTATAATGAGTCCCCACTCACTCCACGAAAGCTTGTGCTGTGGTCCCAATGAAACATAACCTTGCGTCCCAGCAGATTTTTGAACACCACACTCATGACAGAAACAGTTGCTCCCGTGTCGACTAAAGCCATGGTAGAAACGCCATCAATAAGTACATTAACCTTATTCTTCAGCATGAAGATAGGTGGAGGTATCCGAGTCGGCAGCAAAGATTTTCCAGCGACCTCACCTCCATCGGCCGCGCTGGCTAGTTTCCCGGCGGTGGTGACGCGAAGCGGCGTCGAGGAGATGATGACGTCACACGCCGTCTGGGAGATGGAGATCGAGACGCTCGGAAAGCTGGTGGTGGTGTCAGAGTACGTTCGGAGGCAGGAGAGCGGTAACGGTTTCGATACCTTTCTTGTTCTCCAGAATAGCTGTCCAGAGGGAAGTGACGGCTTCTTTCTTCTCGGAAGTAGCCTTCAAAAGTGGTGTTTCCTGGCCTATTAGTGTCCATTGCACGACCACCGTGTTGCATAAACGATCCCGACTGTCCATTGCTGAATGCCCGACGTCGGTTACAATACCTAGCTATGTGGCCAGGCGTGCCACAGTTGTAACACACGGGCAGAGGGCGAACTTCCGGACGCTGATTGAAATATTCCACAGCGGCCACAGGCTGAGAGTAACTCATCCCCTCCCCTTGGATGTCGTAGGCAGTGCTGGGTCTTCGTGGGCGAACGTCGCGTGGATGCTGATCAAAACGCCGATCAATCGAGTCGTAATGGCGTTGTTCGGTCTGGCCATAATGCGGGTCGTGTCGGTAGCTGTTACAATCCGCAGCATTCACCGAATGCTGCCAAGTAGCCGGAGGAGATGCGCAGACGGCGTCTCGGAAAGCGACGGAGGCGCAACGCGGCACCGCATAACGCGTTTGTTCTTCGTGCCGCAGGAGCTCCTCACGGACAATCTGCCGAATGGTAGCTGAGAGGTCTGTCTGCGGACTCGCGTCAACGCTGGCCACAGTCGTGACATTGGCTAGCCGTCCAAACTTCGGCGTGATTCGGCGAGTTTTCAGCGCCTCGAATGTGCGGCAGTGCCGAATCACGTCTGATACGGTGTTCAGGTTGTCTTTTCCAATGAGGAAGTTATAGACGTCTTCCGCAATACCTTTTAAAAGGTGTCCCACTTTATCTTCCTCGGGCATTCGAGAGTCGATGGTCTTACACAGCTTGAGAACTTCTTCAATATATGTCGTGCAAGTCTCGCCGATCACCTGAGCTCTCTGAGCTAAAGCTGTTTCCGCTCGTTTCTTCTTAGTGTCCGAGTCGCTAAAGCACTTCTTCATTTCTTCAATAAGACTGCTCCATGTAGTAAGCGTGTCGGCGTGGTTTTCATACCAAACCAGGGCCGTGTCCGTCAAATAAAAAACGACATGCCTGAGCTGGCTGGCCGGGTTCCAGTTGTTGCATTGGCTTACCCTTTCGTAATGGGTCAGCCATTCATCGAAGTCTTCCCCTGGCTTTGCTGAGAACGGCCGTGGCTCTCGGTAATGCTGATACAGCGGTGGTCTTGCCGAGGCATTGCTGAGGGGGTCATTTTGCTCCAGAGACATGTCGGGGCGCGATGGCGAAAGTCCGGCAAGGCGACGACTTCTACGAAGTTCTGGTGCTGACGGCTCCGTCGTAGGTCGTGGGAGGTACCCAGCACAGCTCCACCAAATGTTACACGCAAGAAGTACACGAAAAGGTTGAAAAACAGGCGAGCCTGGATGGTTCGCGTTTACTTCCACAAGGGGTCTCGAGACAGCACACCCAACGTCGTCTTCCTTCTTCACCTTTTTTTCTGAATGTTCATTCGCGCTGTATGCGCCGTGCATTGCAACCGCTCGTGACACTATGTTGTGACATTCTCGGTAAAGCGCATGCAAGTATCGTGAAACCTTAAAGAACGATGTCATTTAGCGAGATACAGCGTTCTGTACTGTAATAAGTTGGTGAGAAACTGTGAGGTCAAGCAAATATCGTAATTGTGAACGAAACAGTGTAATTGAGCGTCTTTAGATACAAGTGCGAATGTTAGGTTAGGTTGACATATCAACCGTCGTAAAACCGCATTAAACAATGTCACTTAGTGAGATGTAGTGTTTTTCACCATTACAAGTTGGGAACTACGATATCTAATGTGAAAGCGCATGAAACCGTCGTAATCTTGTAGAAAACATTGTAAAGTGGCGAGTAAAACGTTTTCTAACGATAGAAGTGCGAAGGTTAGGTTAGGTTAGGTTAGTTTAAGCTAGGTAGCGTCGTGAAACTACCAAAAACGACGTCATCTAACGAGATAGTGTTGTTTTATAGCGAGTATTAAACTGCGATAGGTGAAATGTTGTGAAAGCACACAAAACGGCATGAACAAGCCAAATACTGCGTGTTCTACCGTTACAAGTGCGAAACTGCTATATTGTGATATTCTCGTTAAAGCGCATGCAAGCATCGTGAAACCTTAAAGAACAATGTCATTTAGCGAGATACAGCGTTCTGTACTGCAATAAGTTGGTGAAAAACTGTGAGGTTATGCAAATATCCTAATTGTGAACGAAACAGTGTAATAGAGCGTTTTTTAATACAAGTGCGAATGTTAGGTTAGGTTAAGATATGAACCGTCGTAAAACCGCATTAATCAATGTCACTTAGTGAGATGCAGTGTTTTTCACCATTACAAGTAGGGAACTGCGATATCTAATGTGAAAGCGCTTGCAAACGTCGTTAGGTTAGGTTAGGTTAGGTTACGTTGGGTTAGGTTAGGTTAGGTTTGGTTAGGTTAGGTTAGGTTAGGTTAGGGTATGTTAGGTAAGGTTTGGTTAGGTTAGGTTAGGTTAGGTTGGTTTAGGTAAGGTTAGGTTAGGTTAATATATGAACCGCGCTAAAACCGCGTTAAACAATGTCACTTAGTGAGATGCTGTGCTTTTCACCATTTCAAGTCGGAAACTGCGATATCTAATGTGAAAGCGCTTGAAACCGTCGTAATGTTGTAGAAAGCAATGTAAAGTAGCGAGTAAAACGTTTTCTAACGATAGAAGTGCGAAGGTTATGTAAGGTTGAGTTATGTTAGTTTAAGCTAGGTAGCGTCGTGAAACCACCAAAAACGACGTCATCTAACGAGATAGTGTTGTTTTATTGCGAGTACGAAACTGCGATAGGTAAAATGTTGTGAAAGCACACAAAACGGCATGAACAAGCCAAAGACTGCGTGTTGTACCGTTACAAGTGCGAAAGTGCTATGTTGTGACATTCTCGGTAAAGCGCATGCAAGTATCGTGAAACCTTAAAGAACGATGTCATTTAGCGAGATACAGCGTTCTGTACTGTAATAAGTTGGTGAGAAACTGTGAGGTCAAGCAAATATCGTAATTGTGAACGAAACAGTGTAATTGAGCGTCTTTAGATACAAGTGCGAATGTTAGGTTAGGTTGACATATCAACCGTCCTAAAACCGCATTAAACAATGTCACTTAGTGAGATGTAGTGTTTTTCAACATTACAAGTCGGGAACTACGATATCTAATGTGAAAGCGCATGAAACCGTCGTAATATTGTAGAAAACATTGTAAAGTGGCGAGTAAAACGTTTTCTAACGATAGAAGTGCGAAGGTTAGGTTAGGTTAGGTTAGTTTAAGCTAGGTAGCGTCGTGAACTACCAAAAACGACGTCATCTAACGAGATAGTGTTGTTTTATTGCGAGTATTAAACTGCGATAGGTAAAATGTTGTGAATGCACACAAAACGGCATGAACAAGCCAAATACTGCGTGTTCTACCGTTACAAGTGCGAAACTGCTATATTGTGATATTCTCGTTAAAGCGCATGCAAGCATCGTGAAACCTTAAAGAACGATGTCATTTAGCGAGATACAGCGTTCTGTACTGCAATAAGTTGGTGAAAAACTGTGAGGTTATGCAAATATCGTAATTGTGAACAAAACAGTGTAATAGAGCGTTTTTAGATACAAGTGCGAATGTTAGGTTAGGTTAAGATATGAACCGCCGTAAAACCGCATTAAACAAGGTCAATTACTGAGATGCAGTGTTTTTCACCATTAAAAGTGGGGAACTGCGATATTTAATGTGAAAGCGCTTGCAACCGTCGTTAGGTTAGGTTAGGTTAGGTTAGGTTAGGTTAGGTTAGGTTTGGTTAGGTTAGGTTAGGTTAGGTTAGGTTAGATTAGGTTAGGTTGGGTTGAGTTGGGTTAGGTTAGGTTAGGTTACGTTAGGTTAGGTTACGTTAGGTTAGGTTAGGTTAGGTTACGTTACGTTAGGTTAGGTTAGGTTAGGTAAGGATAATTTGGTTAGGTTAGGTAAGGTTAGGTTAGGTTAGGTTAGGTTGGGTTGGGTGTTGTTGGGTTGGGTTGGGTTGGGTTAGGTTGGGTTAGGTTAGGTTAGGTTACGTTAGGTTAGGTTAGGTTACGTTAGGTTATGTTAGGTTAGGTTAGGTTACGTTAGGTTAGGTTAGGTCAGGTAAGGTTAGGTTACGTTAGAATAGGTAGGTTAGGTTACGTTAGGTTAGGTTAAGTTAGGTTAGGTTAGGTTTGGTTAGGTTAGGTTAGGTTAGCTTAGGTTAGGTTAGGTTGGGTTGGGTTGGGTTGGGTTGGGTTAGGTTGGGTTAGGTTAGGTTAGGTTGGGTTAGGTTAGTTTAGGTTAGGTTAGGTTAGGTTAGGTTAAGTTGGGTTGGGTTAGGTTAGGTTAGGTTAGGGTAGGTAAGGTTAGGTTAGGTTAGGTTAGGTTAGGTTAAGGTATGAACCGTCGTAAAACCGCAATAAACAATGTCACTTAGTGAGATGCAGTGTTTTTCACCTTTACAAGTTGGGAACTGTGATATCTAATGTGAAAGCGCTTGAAACCGTCGCAATGTTGTAGAAAGCAATGTAAAGTAGCGAGTAAAACGTTTTCTAACGATAGAAGTGCGAAGGTCATGTTAGGTTGAGTTATGTTAGTTTAAGCTAGGTAGCGTCGTGAAACTACCAAAAACAACGTCATCTAACGAGATAGTGTTGTTTTATTGCGAGTACGAAGCTGCGATAGGTGAAATGTTGTGAAAGCACACAAAACGGCATGAACAAGCCAAATACTGCGTGTTGTACCGTTACAAGTGCGAAACTGCTATGTTGTGATATTCTCGTTAAAGCGCATGCAAGCATCGTGAAACCTTAAAGAACGATGCCATTTAGCGAGATACAGCGTTCTGTACTGCAATAAGTTGGTGAAAAACTGTGAGGTTATGCAAATATCCTAATTGTGAACGAAACAGTGTAATAGAGCGTTTTTTAATACAAGTGCGAATGTTAGGTTAGGTTAAGATATGAACCGTCGTAAAACCGCATTAATCAATGTCACTTAGTGAGATGCAGTGTTTTTCACCATTACAAGTCGGGAACTGGGATATCTAATGTGAAAGCGCTTGCAAACGTCGTTAGGTTAGGTTCGGTTAGGTTAGGTTAGGTTAGGTTAGGTTAGGTTAGGTTTGGTTAGGTTAGGTTAGGTTAGGTTAGGTTACGTTAGGTTAAGGTATGAACCGTCGTAAAACCGCAATAAACAATGTCACTTAGTGAGATGCAGTGTTTTTCACCTTTACAAGTTGGGAACTGCGATATCTAATGTGAAAGCGCTTGAAACCGTCGTAATGTTGTAGAAAGCAATGTAAAGTAGCGAGTAAAACGTTTTCTAACGATAGAAGTGCGAAGGTTATGTTAGGTTGAGTTATGTTAGTTTAAGCTAGGTAGCGTCGTGAAACCACCAAAAAACGACGTCATCTAACGAGATAGTGTTGTTTTATTGCGAGTACGAAACTGCGATAGGTAAAATGTTGTGAAAGCACACAAAACGGCATGAACAAGCCAAATACTGCGTGTTGTACTGTTACAAGTGCGAAAGTGCTATGTTGTGACATTCTCGGTAAAGCGCATGCAAGTATCGTGAAACCTTAAAGAACGATGTCATTTAGCGAGATACAGCGTTCTGTACTGTAATAAGTTGGTGAGAAACTGTGAGGTCAAGCAAATATCGTAATTGTGAACGAAACAGTGTAATTGAGCGTCTTTAGATACAAGTGCGAATGTTAGGTTAGGTTGACATATCAACCGTCGTAAAACCGCATTAAACAATGTCACTTAGTGAGATGTAGTGTTTTTCACCATTACAAGTTGGGAACTACGATATCTAATGTGAAAGCGCATGAAACCGTCGTAATCTTGTAGAAAACATTGTAAAGTGGCGAGTAAAACGTTTTCTAACGATAGAAGTGCGAAGGTTAGGTTAGGTTAGGTTAGTTTAAGCTAGGTAGCGTCGTGAAACTACCAAAAACGACGTCATCTAACGAGATAGTGTTGTTTTATAGCGAGTATTAAACTGCGATAGGTGAAATGTTGTGAAAGCACACAAAACGGCATGAACAAGCCAAATACTGCGTGTTCTACCGTTACAAGTGCGAAACTGCTATATTGTGATATTCTCGTTAAAGCGCATGCAAGCATCGTGAAACCTTAAAGAACAATGTCATTTAGCGAGATACAGCGTTCTGTACTGCAATAAGTTGGTGAAAAACTGTGAGGTTATGCAAATATCCTAATTGTGAACGAAACAGTGTAATAGAGCGTTTTTTAATACAAGTGCGAATGTTAGGTTAGGTTAAGATATGAACCGTCGTAAAACCGCATTAATCAATGTCACTTAGTGAGATGCAGTGTTTTTCACCATTACAAGTAGGGAACTGCGATATCTAATGTGAAAGCGCTTGCAAACGTCGTTAGGTTAGGTTAGGTTAGGTTAGGTTACGTTGGGTTAGGTTAGGTTAGGTTTGGTTAGGTTAGGTTAGGTTAGGTTAGGGTATGTTAGGTAAGGTTTGGTTAGGTTAGGTTAGGTTAGGTTGGTTTAGGTAAGGTTAGGTTAGGTTAATATATGAACCGCGCTAAAACCGCGTTAAACAATGTCACTTAGTGAGATGCTGTGTTTTTCACCATTTCAAGTCGGAAACTGCGATATCTAATGTGAAAGCGCATGAAACCGTCGTAATCTTGTAGAAAACATTGTAAAGTAGCGAATAAAACGTTTTCTAACGATAGAAGTGCGAAGGTTCGGTTAGTGTGAGTTATGTTAGTTTAAGCTAGGTAGCGTCGTGAAACCACCAAAAACGACGTCATCTAACGAGATAGTGTTGTTTTAATGCGAGTACGAAACTGCGACAGGTAAAATGTTGTGAAAGCACTCAAAACGGCATGAACAAGCCAAATACTGCGTGTTGTACCGTTACAAGTGCGAAACTGCTATGTTGTGACATTCTCGGTAAAGCGCATGCAAGTATCGTGAAACCTTAAAGAACGATGTCATTTAGCGAGATACAGCGTTCTGTACTGTAATAAGTTGGTGAGAAACTGTGAGGTCAAGCAAATATCGTAATTGTGAACGAAACAGTGTAATTGAGCGTCTTTAGATACAAGTGCGAATGTTAGGTTAGGTTGACATATCAACCGTCGTAAAACCGCATTAAACAATGTCACTTAGTGAGATGTAGTGTTTTTCAACATTACAAGTCGGGAACTACGATATCTAATGTGAAAGCGCATGAAACCGTCGTAATATTGTAGAAAACATTGTAAGGTGGCAAGTGAAACGTTTTCTAACGATAGAAGTGCGAAGGTTAGGTTAGGTTAGGTTAGTTTAAGCTAGGTAGCGTCGTGAACTACCAAAAACGACGTCATCTAACGAGATAGTGTTGTTTTATTGCGAGTATTAAACTGCGATAGGTAAAATGTTGTGAATGCACACAAAACGGCATGAACAAGCCAAATACTGCGTGTTCTACCGTTACAAGTGCGAAACTGCTATATTGTGATATTCTCGTTAAAGCGCATGCAAGCATCGTGAAACCTTAAAGAACGATGTCATTTAGCGAGATACAGCGTTCTGTACTGCAATAAGTTGGTGAAAAACTGTGAGGTTATGCAAATATCGTAATTGTGAACGAAACAGTGTAATAGAGCGTTTTTCAATACAAGTACGAATGTTAGGTTAGGTTAAGATATGAACCGTCGTAAAACCGCATTAAACAATGTCACTTAGTGAGATGCAGTGTTTTTCACCATTACAAGTTGGGAACTGCGATATCTAATGTGAAAGCACTTGCAAACGTCGTTACGTTAGGTTAGGTTACGTTAGGTTAGGTTAGGTTACGTTAGGTTAGGTTTGGTTTGGATAGGTTAAGTTAGGTTAGGTTGGGTTAGGTTAGGTTAGGTTACGTTAGGTTAAGGTATGAACCGTCGTAAAACCGCAATAAACAATGTCACTTAGTGAGATGCAGTGTTTTCACCTTTACAAGTTGCGAACTGCGATATCTAATGTGAAAGCGCTTGAAACCGTCGTAATGTTGTAGAAAGCAATGTAAAGTAGCGAGTAAAACGTTTTCTAACGATAGAAGTGCGAAGGTTATGTTAGGTTGAGTTATGTTAGTTTAAGCTAGGTAGCGTCGTGAAACCACCAAAAACGACGTCATCTAACGAGATAGTGTTGTTTTATTGCGAGTACGAAAGTGCGATAGGTAAAATGTTGTGAAAGCACACAAAACGGCATGAACAAGCCAAATACTGCGTGTTGTACCGTTACAAGTGCGAAAGTGCTATGTTGTGACATTCTCGGTAAAGCGCATGCAAGTATCGTGAAACCTTAAAGAACGATGTCATTTAGCGAGATACAGCGTTCTGTACTGTAATAAGTTGGTGAGAAACTGTGAGGTCAAGCAAATATCGTAATTGTGAACGAAACAGTGTAATTGAGCGTCTTTAGATACAAGTGCGAATGTTAGGTTAGGTTGACATATCAACCGTCGTAAAACCGCATTAAACAATGTCACTTAGTGAGATGTAGTGTTTTTCAACATTACAAGTTGGGAACTACGATATCTAATGTGAAAGCGCATGAAACCGTCGTAATCTTGTAGAAAACATTGTAAAGTGGCGAGTAAAACGTTTTCTAACGATAGAAGTGCGAAGGTTAGGTTAGGTTAGGTTAGTTTAAGCTAGGTAGCGTCGTGAAACTACCAAAAACGACGTCATCTAACGAGATAGTGTTGTTTTATAGCGAGTATTAAACTGCGATAGGTGAAATGTTGTGAAAGCACACAAAACGGCATGAACAAGCCAATTACTGCGTGTTCTACCGTTACAAGTGCGAAACTGCTATATTGTAATATTCTCGTTAAATCGTATGCAAGCATCGTGAAACCTTAAAGAACAATGTCATTTAGCGAGATACAGCGTTCTGTACTGCAATAAGTTGGTGAAAAACTGTGAGGTTATGCAAATATCGTAATTGTGAACAAAACAGTGTAATAGAGCGTTTTTAGATACAAGTGCGAATGTTAGGTTAGGTTAAGATATGAACCGTCGTAAAACCGCATTAAACAAGGTCAATTACTGAGATGCAGTGTTTTTCACCATTAAAAGTGGGGAACTGCGATATTTAATGTGAAAGCGCTTGCAACCGTCGTTAGGTTAGGTTAGGTTAGGTTAGGTTAGGTTTGGTTAGGTTAGGTTAGGTTAGGTTAGGTTAGGTTAGGTTAGATTAGGTTAGGTTGGGTTGAGTTGGGTTAGGTTAGGTTAGGTTAGGTTAGGTTGGGTTAGGTTAGGTTAGGTTACGTTAGGTTAGGTTACGTTAGGTTAGGTTAGGTTACGTTACGTTAGGTTAGGTTAGGTTAGGTTAGGTAAGGATAATTTGGTTAGGTTAGGTAAGGTTAGGTTAGGTTAGGTTAGGTTGGGTTGGGTGTTGTTGGGTTGGGTTGGGTTGGGTTAGGTTGGGTTAGGTTAGGTTAGGTTACGTTAGGTTACGTTAGGTTAGGTTACGTTAGGTTATGTTAGGTTAGGTTAGGTTACGTTAGGTTAGGTTAGGTCAGGTAAGGTTAGGTTACGTTAGAATAGGTTAGGTTAGGTTACGTTAGGTTAGGTTAAGTTAGGTTAGGTTAGGTTTGGTTAGGTTAGGTTAGGTTAGTTTAGGTTAGGTTAGGTTGGGTTGGGTTGGGTTGGGTTAGGTTGGGTTAGGTTAGGTTAGGTTGGGTTAGGTTAGTTTAGGTTAGGTTAGGTTAGGTTAAGTTGGGTTGGGTTAGGTTAGGTTAGGTTAGGTTAGGTTGGGTTAGGTTAGGTTAGGTTACGTTAGGTTACGTTAGGTTAAGGTATGAACCGTCGTAAAACCGCAATAAACAATGTCACTTAGTGAGATGCAGTGTTTTTCACCTTTACAAGTTGGGAACTGCGATATCTAATGTGAAAGCGCTTGAAACCGTCGTAATGTTGTAGAAAGCAATGTAAAGTAGCGAGTAAAACGTTTTCCAACGATAGAAGTGCGAAGGTTATGTTAGGTTGAGTTATGTTAGTTTAAGCTAGGTAGCGTCGTGAAACCACCAAAAACGACGTCATCTAACGAGATAGTGTTGTTTTATTGCGAGTACGAAACTGCGATAGGTAAAAGGTTGTGAAAGCACACAAAACGGCATGAACAAGCAAAATACTGCGTGTTGTACTGTTACAAGTGCGAAAGTGCTATGTTGTGACATTCTCGGTAAAGCGCATGCAAGTATCGTGAAACCTTAAAGAACGATGTCATTTAGCGAGATACAGCGTTCTGTACTGTAATAAGTTGGTGAGAAACTGTGAGGTCAAGCAAATATCGTAATTGTGAACGAAACAGTGTAATTGAGCGTCTTTAGATACAAGTGCGAATGTTAGGTTAGGTTGACATATCAACCGTCGTAAAACCGCATTAAACAATGTCACTTAGTGAGATGTAGTGTTTTTCAACATTACAAGTTGGGAACTACGATATCTAATGTGAAAGCGCATGAAACCGTCGTAATCTTGTAGAAAACATTGTAAAGTGGCGAGTAAAACGTTTTCTAACGATAGAAGTGCGAAGGTTAGGTTAGGTTAGGTTAGTTTAAGCTAGGTAGCGTCGTGAAACTACCAAAAACAATGTCATCTAACGAGATAGTGTTGTTTTATTGCGAGTACGAAGCTGCGATAGGTGAAATGTTGTGAAAGCACACAAAACGGCATGAACAAGCCAAATACTGCGTGTTGTACCGTTACAAGTGCGAAACTGCTATGTTGTGATATTCTCGTTAAAGCGCATGCAAGCATCGTGAAACCTTAAAGAACGATGCCATTTAGCGAGATACAGCGTTCTGTACTGCAATAAGTTGGTAAAAAACTGTGAGGTTATGCAAATATCCTAATTGTGAACGAAACAGTGTAATAGAGCGTTTTTAATACAAGTGCGAATGTTAGGTTAGGTTAAGATATGAACCGTCGTAAAACCGCATTAATCAATGTCACTTAGTGAGATGCAGTGTTTTTCACCATTACAAGTCGGGAACTGGGATATCTAATGTGAAAGCGCTTGCAAACGTCGTTAGGTTAGGTTCGGTTAGGTTAGGTTAGGTTAGGTTAGGTTACGTTAGGTTAGGTTAGGTTTGGTTAGGTTAGGTTAGGTTAGGTTAGGTTACGTTAGGTTAAGGTATGAACCGTCGTAAAACCGCAATAAACAATGTCACTTAGTGAGATGCAGTGTTTTTCACCTTTACAAGTTGGGAACTGCGATATCTAATGTGGAAGCGCTTGAAACCGTCGTAATGTTGTAGAAAGCATTGTAAAGTTGCGAGTAAACGTTTTCTAACGATAGAAGTGCGAAGGTTAGGTTAGGTTAGGTTAGTTTAAGCTAGGTAGCGTCGTGAACTACCAAAAACGACGTCATCTAACGAGATAGTGTTGTTTTATTGCGAGTATTAAACTGCGATAGGTAAACGGTTGTGAATGCACACAAAACGGCATGAACAAGCCAAATACTGCGTGTTCTACCGTTACAAGTGCGAAACTGCTATATTGTGATATTCTCGTTAAAGCGCATGCAAGCATCGTGAAACCTTAAAGAACGATGTCATTTAGCGAGATACAGCGTTCTGTACTGCAATAAGTTGGTGAAAAACTGTGAGGTTATGCAAATATCGTAATTGTGAACGAAACAGTGTAATAGAGCGTTTTTCAATACAAGTACGAATGTTAGGTTAGGTTAAGATATGAACCGTCGTAAAACCGCATTAAACAATGTCACTTAGTGAGATGCAGTGTTTTTCACCATTACAAGTTGGGAACTGCGATATCTAATGTGAAAGCACTTGCAAACGTCGTTACGTTAGGTTAGGTTACGTTAGGTTAGGTTAGGTTACGTTAGGTTAGGTTTGGTTTGGTTAGGTTAGGTTAGGTTAGGTTGGGTTAGGTTAGGTTAGGTTACGTTAGGTTAAGGTATGAACCGTCGTAAAACCGCAATAAACAATGTCACTTAGTGAGATGCAGTGTTTTCACCTTTACAAGTTGCGAACTGCGATATCTAATGTGAAAGCGCTTGAAACCGTCGTAATGTTGTAGAAAGCAATGTAAAGTAGCGAGTAAAACGTTTTCTAACGATAGAAGTGCGAAGGTTATGTTAGGTTGAGTTATGTTAGTTTAAGCTAGGTAGCGTCGTGAAACCACCAAAAACGACGTCATCTAACGAGATAGTGTTGTTTTATTGCGAGTACGAAACTGCGATAGGTAAAATGTTGTGAAAGCACACAAAACGGCATGAACAAGCCAAAGACTGCGTGTTGTACCGTTACAAGTGCGAAAGTGCTATGTTGTGACATTCTCGGTAAAGCGCATGCAAGTATCGTGAAACCTTAAAGAACGATGTCATTTAGCGAGATACAGCGTTCTGTACTGTAATAAGTTGGTGAGAAACTGTGAGGTCAAGCAAATATCGTAATTGTGAACGAAACAGTGTAATTGAGCGTCTTTAGATACAAGTGCGAATGTTAGGTTAGGTTGACATATCAACCGTCGTAAAACCGCATTAAACAATGTCACTTAGTGAGATGTAGTGTTTTTCAACATTACAAGTCGGGAACTACGATATCTAATGTGAAAGCGCATGAAACCGTCGTAATCTTGTAGAAAACATTGTAAAGTGGCGAGTAAAACGTTTTCTAACGATAGAAGTGCGAAGGTTAGGTTAGGTTAGTTTAAGCTAGGTAGCGTCGTGAAACTACCAAAAACGACGTCATCTAACGAGATAGTGTTGTTTTATAGCGAGTATTAAACTGCGATAGGTGAAATGTTGTGAAAGCACACAAAACGGCATGAACAAGCCAAATACTGCGTGTTCTACCGTTACAAGTGCGAAACTGCTATATTGTGATATTCTCGTTAAAGCGCATGCAAGCATCGTGAAACCTTAAAGAACAATGTCATTTAGCGAGATACAGCGTTCTGTACTGCAATAAGTTGGTGAAAAACTGAGGTTATGCAAATATCCTAATTGTGAACGAAACAGTGTAATAGAGCGTTTTTTAATACAAGTGCGAATGTTAGGTTAGGTTAAGATATGAACCGCCGTAAAACCGCATTAATCAATGTCACTTAGTGAGATGCAGTGTTTTTCACCATTACAAGTCGGGAACTGCGATATCTAATGTGAAAGCGCTTGCAAACGTCGTTAGGTTAGGTTAGGTTAGGTTAGGTTAGGTTAGGTTTGGTTAGGTTGGGTTAGGTTAGGGTATGTTAGGTAAGGTTTGGTTAGGTTAGGTTAGGTTAGGTTGGTTTAGGTAAGGTTAGGTTAGGTTAAGATATGAACCGCGCTAAAACCGCGTTAAACAATGTCACTTAGTGAGATGCTGTGTTTTTCACCATTACAAGTCGGGAACTGCGATATCTAATGTGAAAGCGCATGAAACCGTCGTAATCTTGTAGAAAACATTGTAAAGTAGCGAATAAAACGTTTTCTAACGATAGAAGTGCGAAGGTTCGGTTAGTTTGAGTTATGTTAGTTTAAGCTAGGTAGCGTCGTGAAACCACCAAAAACGACGTCATCTAACGAGATAGTGTTGTTTTAATGCGAGTACGAAACTGCGACAGGTAAAATGTTGTGAAAGCACTCAAAACGGCATGAACAAGCCAAATACTGCGTGTTGTACCGTGACAAGTGCGAAACTGCTATGTTGTGACATTCTCGGTAAAGCGCATGCAAGTATCGTGAAACCTTAAAGAACGATGTCATTTAGCGAGATACAGCGTTCTGTACTGTAATAAGTTGGTGAGAAACTGTGAGGTCAAGCAAATATCGTAATTGTGAACGAAACAGTGTAATAGAGCGTTTTTCAATACAAGTACGAATGTTAGGTTAGGTTAAGATATGAACCGTCGTAAAACCGCATTAAACAATGTCAGTGAGATGCAGTGTTTTTCACCATTACAAGTTGGGAACTGCGATATCTAATGTGAAAGCACTTGCAAACGTCGTTACGTTAGGTTAGGTTACGTTAGGTTAGGTTAGGTTACGTTAGGTTAGGTTTGGTTTGGTTAGGTTAGGTTAGGTTATGTTAGGTTAGGTTGGGTTAGGTTAGGTTAGGTTACGTTAGGTTAAGGTATGAACCGTCGTAAAACCGCAATAAACAATGTCACTTAGTGAGATGCAGTGTTTTTCACCTTTACAAGTTGGGAACTGTGATATCTAATGTGAAAGCGCTTGAAACCGTCGTAATGTTGTAGAAAGCAATGTAAAGTAGCGAGTAAAACGTTTTCTAACGATAGAAGTGCGAAGGTTATGTAAAGTTGAGTTATGTTAGTTTAAGCTAGGTAGCGTCGTGAAACCACCAAAAACGACGTCATCTAACGAGACAGTGTTGTTTTATTGCGAGTACGAAACTGCGATAGGTAAAATGTTGTGAAAGCACACAAAACGGCATGAACAAGCCAAAGACTGCGTGTTGTACCGTTACAAGTGCGAAAGTGCTATGTTGTGACATTCTCGGTAAAGCGCATGCAAGTATCGTGAAACCTTAAAGAACGATGTCATTTAGCGAGATACAGCGTTCTGTACTGTAATAAGTTGGTGAGAAACTGTGAGGTCAAGCAAATATCGTAATTGTGAACGAAACAGTGTAATTGAGCGTCTTTAGATACAAGTGCGAATGTTAGGTTAGGTTGACATATCAACCGTCCTAAAACCGCATTAAACAATGTCACTTAGTGAGATGTAGTGTTTTTCAACATTACAAGTCGGGAACTACGATATCTAATGTGAAAGCGCATGAAACCGTCGTAATATTGTAGAAAACATTGTAAAGTGGCGAGTAAAACGTTTTCTAACGATAGAAGTGCGAAGGTTAGGTTAGGTTAGGTTAGTTTAAGCTAGGTAGCGTCGTGAACTACCAAAAACGACGTCATCTAACGAGATAGTGTTGTTTTATTGCGAGTATTAAACTGCGATAGGTAAAATGTTGTGAATGCACACAAAACGGCATGAACAAGCCAAATACTGCGTGTTCTACCGTTACAAGTGCGAAACTGCTATATTGTGATATTCTCGTTAAAGCGCATGCAAGCATCGTGAAACCTTAAAGAACGATGTCATTTAGCGAGATACAGCGTTCTGTACTGCAATAAGTTGGTGAAAAACTGTGAGGTTATGCAAATATCGTAATTGTGAACAAAACAGTGTAATAGAGCGTTTTTAGATACAAGTGCGAATGTTAGGTTAGGTTAAGATATGAACCGCCGTAAAACCGCATTAAACACGGTCAATTACTGAGATGCAGTGTTTTTCACCATTAAAAGTGGGGAACTGCGATATTTAATGTGAAAGCGCTTGCAACCGTCGTTAGGTTAGGTTAGGTTAGGTTAGGTTAGGTTAGGTTAGGTTTGGTTAGGTTAGGTTAGGTTAGGTTAGGTTAGATTAGGTTAGGTTGGGTTGAGTTGGGTTAGGTTAGGTTAGGTTACGTTAGGTTAGGTTACGTTAGGTTAGGTTAGGTTAGGTTACGTTACGTTAGGTTAGGTTAGGTTAGGTAAGGATAATTTGGTTAGGTTAGGTAAGGTTAGGTTAGGTTAGGTTAGGTTGGGTTGGGTGTTGTTGGGTTGGGTTGGGTTGGGTTAGGTTGGGTTAGGTTAGGTTAGGTTACGTTAGGTTAGGTTAGGTTACGTTAGGTTATGTTAGGTTAGGTTAGGTTACGTTAGGTTAGGTTAGGTCAGGTAAGGTTAGGTTACGTTAGAATAGGTAGGTTAGGTTACGTTAGGTTAGGTTAAGTTAGGTTAGGTTAGGTTTGGTTAGGTTAGGTTAGGTTAGCTTAGGTTAGGTTAGGTTGGGTTGGGTTGGGTTGGGTTAGGTTGGGTTAGGTTAGGTTAGGTTGGGTTAGGTTAGTTTAGGTTAGGTTAGGTTAGGTTAGGTTAAGTTGGGTTGGGTTAGGTTAGGTTAGGTTAGGGTAGGTAAGGTTAGGTTAGGTTAGGTTAGGTTAGGTTAAGGTATGAACCGTCGTAAAACCGCATTAAACAATGTCACTTAGTGAGATGCAGTGTTTTTCACCTTTACAAGTTGGGAACTGTGATATCTAATGTGAAAGCGCTTGAAACCGTCGCAATGTTGTAGAAAGCAATGTAAAGTAGCGAGTAAAACGTTTTCTAACGATAGAAGTGCGAAGGTCATGTTAGGTTGAGTTATGTTAGTTTAAGCTAGGTAGCGTCGTGAAACTACCAAAAACAACGTCATCTAACGAGATAGTGTTGTTTTATTGCGAGTACGAAGCTGCGTTAGGTGAAATGTTGTGAAAGCACACAAAACGGCATGAACAAGCCAAATACTGCGTGTTGTACCGTTACAAGTGCGAAACTGCTATGTTGTGATATTCTCGTTAAAGCGCATGCAAGCATCGTGAAACCTTAAAGAACGATGCCATTTAGCGAGATACAGCGTTCTGTACTGCAATAAGTTGGTGAAAAACTGTGAGGTTATGCAAATATCCTAATTGTGAACGAAACAGTGTAATAGAGCGTTTTTAATACAAGTGCGAATGTTAGGTTAGGTTAAGATATGAACCGTCGTAAAACCGCATTAATCAATGTCACTTAGTGAGATGCAGTGTTTTTCACCATTACAAGTCGGGAACTGGGATATCTAATGTGAAAGCGCTTGCAAACGTCGTTAGGTTAGGTTCGGTTAGGTTAGGTTAGGTTACGTTAGGTTAGGTTAGGTTAGGTTTGGTTAGGTTAGGTTAGGTTAGGTTAGGTTACGTTAGGTTAAGGTATGAACCGTCGTAAAACCGCAATAAACAATGTCACTTAGTGAGATGCAGTGTTTTTCACCTTTACAAGTTGGGAACTGCGATATCTAATGTGAAAGCGCTTGAAACCGTCGTAATGTTGTAGAAAGCAATGTAAAGTAGCGAGTAAAACGTTTTCTAACGATAGAAGTGCGAAGGTTATGTTAGGTTGAGTTATGTTAGTTTAAGCTAGGTAGCGTCGTGAAACCACCAAAAAACGACGTCATCTAACGAGATAGTGTTGTTTTATTGCGAGTACGAAACTGCGATAGGTAAAATGTTGTGAAAGCACACAAAACGGCATGAACAAGCCAAATACTGCGTGTTGTACTGTTACAAGTGCGAAAGTGCTATTGTTACACGCAAGAAGTACACGAAAAGGTTGAAAAACAGGCGAGCCTGGATGGTTCGCGTTTACTTCCACAAGGGGTCTCGAGACAGCACACCCAACGTCGTCTTCCTTCTTCACCTTTTTTTCTGAATGTTCATTCGCGCTGTATGCGCCGTGCATTGCAACCGCTCGTGACATTTCCCCGTTGGCAGACGAAGCCCGCCGGGCGAGTCACTCAGTGGTTCGTGCATTGCATAGCTTCATGCGAGCGACGTGCGCCACTTCTGTTTTAGCCGAGCGCCGTCCAGTGCTTGTGAGCCGTGCTATGCGGTAGTTGACCTCACTGAGGCGTTCGAGGATAACGTAGGGCCCGACATAGTGAGCGAGAAATTTCTGGTACAGGCCACGTTTCCGTAAAGGCGTCCAGAGCCACACCTGATCTCCAGGATTGAAGTGAACATGTCGGTGACGGTCGTCATAGCGGATCTTTGACCGGTCTTGCGAGGTGACGGTGCGTAGCCGAGCGAGGCGTCGCGCTTCTTCTGCTCTACAGAGAATCTCGTTGATCGGCTCACTGTGATGAGCAGAGTAGGGAAGCATAGTGTCAAGATTATAGCGTGGTGGACGAGCATAAAGGAGAAAGAAAGGTGAGTAACCAGTGGTCTCATGTCTTGCGGTGTTGAAAGCATAGGTGATGAAAGGCAAAATTGTGTCCCAGTTTTTGTGCGCGGAGTCGATGTACATGGACAGCATGTTGGCAAGCGTTCGGTTCGTGCGTTCCACTAGACCATTAGTCTGTGGATGGTATGGAGTGGAATGGCGGAAGCTTGATGAGCACAGACGAAGGGTCTCTTCGACAACATCCGCGGTAAATTGCCGCCCACGGTCGCTGATTACGATGCGAGGAGGTCCGTGTCTGAGGATAACTTGAAACAGCAAGAAGATGGAAACGTCTTTTGCTGTGGCCGACGGCAGTGCTGCCGTCTCACAATAACGGGTTAAGTGGTCTACGCAAACGATGACCCAACGATTGCCGTCTGTGGATCGCGGAAAAGGGCCCAGAAGATCTATACCAACTTGCTCAAAGGGGGTGCTAGGAGGCGAAACAGGCTGAAGGCGACCAGACGGCGCGTCAGTTGGTCGCTTGTAACGCTGACATTGGGTGCAGCTGGCGACGTACCGTTCGGTATCATTGCGCATCCGGGGCCAATAAAAGCGTTCCTGAGCACGGTAGAGTGTTCTTGTGCATCCAAGATGTCCGGAAGTTGGTTCGTCGTGCATGGCAGATAATACGTGACTGCGAAGGCTCTTGGGGACAACCAAAAGGTAGCGCGCACCGGTAGCCGAGAAGTTCGTCTTATATAGGGCGCCGTCACGTAAGCGAAAACGATTGTCTGCAGCGGACTCCCGCGCGGCCGCGAATAGCGGCTGTAAGCTGTCGTCTTTCCTCTGCTCTGATATGAAGGTATCCATATCCGGAAATCCCGTGGACACAAAAGCGATGTATTCATCAAAGTTGTCCGCGTCACATTCAGTCGTTGGGAGTGGCAGGCGAGAGAGACAATCAGCATCAGCGTGTCGCCGGCCGCTCTTGTAGGAAACAACGAAATCATACTCCTGCAGACGGAGCGCCCAGCGTGCTAGTCGACCAGAGGGATCCCGAAGATTCACAAGCCAGCATAGAGAGTGATGATCCGTGACGACAGTAAAGGGGCGCCCGTAGAGATACGATCGAAATCGTTGCACAGCGAAGACGACCGCCAGACACTCTTGTTCGGTGACAGTGTAGTTGCGCTCGGGGCGACTCAATGAGCGGCTAGCGTACGATATCACATGCTCGCTGTCGCCGACACGCTGAACTAGTACGGCGCCAATGCCAACACCACTAGCATCGGTATGAACTTCTGTCGGTGATGACGGATTGAAGTGGCGAAGAATAGGCTGGGACGTCAACAGTAGCTTTAGCTGCCGAAACGATGAGTCGCATTCCGAGCTCCACTCGAAAGGAACACCTTTTTGGAGAAGGCATGTGAGCGGATGAGCTATGTCAGCAAATTTGGGAATGAAACGGCGAAAGTAGGAGCATAACCCTAAAAAACTTCGTAGCTGCTTCACAGAGCGAGGTGCCTCGAATGCCTCCACAGCTGTTGTCTTTTGTGGATCTGGTCGTATACCTTCTTTGTCGATCAGGTGTCCCAGCACAAGTGTCTGTCGTTCACCAAAATGGCACTTTTTAGAATTAAGCACAAGGCCGGCCTTCCTCAAGCAGTTCAGTACCAAGTCCAGGCGCTCGTTATGCTCACGAAATGTTCGGCCGAAGATCACAACGTCGTCTAGGTAGCACATACAAACTTCCCACTTCAAACCGCGAAGTATAGTGTCCATGAACCTTTCAAACGTTGCGGGGGCGTTACAAAGCCCGAAAGGCATCACGTTGAATTCAAATAGTCCATCGGGCGTTACAAAAGCGGTCTTCTCTCTGTCATCCGGGTGCATAGGGATTTGCCAGTAACCTGATCGTAAATCCACAGAAGAGAAGTAAGAAGCCGCAAAGAGGCAATCGATGGCGTCGTCAATTCGTGGGAGTGGGTATACGTCTTTCCTAGTAACGGCATTTAGGCGACGGTAATCGACACAGAATCGCCACGTGCCGTCTTTCTTCTTCACCAGTATCACTGGAGCTGCCCAAGGGCTAGACGATTCCCGAATTACTCCTTTACCCATCATTTCTTCGACTTGAGCGCTGATGATCTTTCGCTCCGCAGAGGACACACGATATGGTTTTTGACGAATCGGTTCAGCGGATCCTGTGTTGATGCGATGGCGAGTACGGGATGCAGGAATCGATGTGGGGCCGTCGTGCTGTGCAAAGTCGAATATTGAAGAGTGTTTCGAGAGCAGGGCCATCAAAACACGACGTTCATGGTCACTGAGCGATGTAGCTACCATTCCGAGCATGTGTTCGTTTGCGGTGTGCGAGACACTGGTTTGTGCTGTATCCGGTAGTTCTGTAAGCACTGCCATAGGTATAAATGACTCTCCCTGAAACGTAGCAAGTTTTAGGCCTTGAGACAGCACTACGGCTTCAGTGGAGCAATTTAGCGTCCATAGCCCTGCGCATCCATCGGTAACTGAAACCATACAATACGGAACCAACACATTTTTCTTAAGACAGTTTCTATGGACCGGTTCCACCGCAACATCGAACGAAGTACTAACAGAAGACGAACAAACAACAGGAACGCGCATCGCGGATAAAGCGGGCACAACAGTGTCTTCAGAAACACAAAACACACTCTCTTGCTGGGATGATTCTTCTAAGAGCGCAGAGGACACACTTCCGCAAATACTGAGTTCTCCTGTTCGGCAGTCAACATTAGCGCCACACAATTTCAAAAAGTCAATGCCGAGAATTACATCGTGTGTGGAACGCGGAAGCACGGTAAACTCAGTGTTAAAGGTTTGACCACCCAAAGAGACATCCACGTTACACACACCAACCGGGTATAATGAGTCCCCACTCACTCCACGAAAGCTTGTGCTGTGGTCCCAATGAAACATAACCTTGCGTCCCAGCAGATTTTTGAACACCACACTCATGACAGAAACAGTTGCTCCCGTGTCGACTAAAGCCATGGTAGAAACGCCATCAATAAGTACATTAACCTTATTCTTCAGCATGAAGATAGGTGGAGGTATCCGAGTCGGCAGCAAAGATTTTCCAGCGACCTCACCTCCATCGGCCGCGCTGGCTAGTTTCCCGGCGGTGGTGACGCGAAGCGGCGTCGAGGAGATGATGACGTCACACGCCGTCTGGGAGATGGAGATCGAGACGCTCGGAAAGCTGGTGGTGGTGTCAAAGTACGTTCGGAGGCAGGAGAGCGGTAACGGTTTCGATACCTTTCTTGTTCTCCAGAATAGCTGTCCAGAGGGAAGTGACGGCTTCTTTCTTCTCGGAAGTAGCCTTCAAAAGTGGTGTTTCCTGGCCTATTAGTGTCCATTGCACGACCACCGTGTTGCATAAACGATCCCGACTGTCCCACTTCTACTAACTTTTTCAGCTGGGCACGTGTGTTGGACGTATGAGCCACGGGGGAAAAAACCCCTTTTACCGTACGCGTCTTCTCACAGCAAACTGGT
This sequence comes from Rhipicephalus microplus, assembly GCF_043290135.1. Classification (NCBI taxonomy): domain Eukaryota; kingdom Metazoa; phylum Arthropoda; class Arachnida; order Ixodida; family Ixodidae; genus Rhipicephalus; species Rhipicephalus microplus. Next base: position 3,653,672 of record NW_027464610.1, on the reverse strand, counting down.
GAAGCGTGGAATTGTAAAGGCATGTTTATATAACGCTTTAACAAAATCTTGCTTCCACTCAGTCCAGCGAAGTTTCGACAGGCAGATTCTCCGTCTAGAGGCAGCGGGCTATCCCGGTTCGTTGCCAGTTTCTGTGTGTGAGAAGCTGCGCAGACAATCAAGGGCCGGTAACGATGGGGACGTTTTACAAGAAGCAACTCCCAAGAGGGTGGTGGTGATACCGTATCTACATGGTATCTCGCATAAACTCAAGAAAATAGGCCAGAGAGCGGGCGTGTCAGTGGTTTTTTCTGCACCGAATAAATTGTCAAAATTATCTGTCCAAACAAGCCCCGTAGGAACCACTACGAGTAGCTGCAAAATTAAGCACCGAAAGAAGTTTGTTGAGTGTGCAACAGGGATTGTTTATGGCGTACCTTTGTCTTGTGGACTTGAGTACGTCGGTCAGTCGGGCAGGTGCCTCAATGTAAGACTTCAAGAACATTGCCAGAAAGTAAGAAATGCAGGACGGGACGGTTTTTTGGCCGCTCATTGTTCCGAATGTGGATGCCAGCCTTTGTTCGAACAGACAAGGGTTCTCGCGTCCCACCCTAATGAAGGCACAAGACTTGTAATTGAAGCTGCAGCAATTGCTCGAGGTAGCTGTATCAGCAAACCATCGATAGCATTATCTGGGAAAGAATTGGCGTTTTTAAATTCGGCACGTGAGGGCCCAGGGTGAGCACGTGATGTTTTTGCAATCTCTCTTTTCGCCTTTTGATTTTGTGTGTTGCTTATCTTCTTTCTAATATATATATGTGTGTCGTAGTAGTAATAAAATCAGTTGAAAGTCTGCGCTCGTCCTTGTCTCTTATGTTAGTTGTCTGAAGTTTTACGCGCCTAGAAGTTTTATATGGATCACCAACTAGCCCAATCCCACACTTTACCCGACTGTCCATTGCTGAATGCCCGACGTCGGTTACAATACCTAGCTATGTGGCCAGGCGTGCCACAGTTGTAACACACGGGCAGAGGGCGAACTTCCGGACGCTGATTGAAATATTCCACAGCGGCCACAGGCTGAGAGTAACTCATCCCCTCCCCTTGGATGTCGTAGGCAGTGCTGGGTCTTCGTGGGCGAACGTCGCGTGGATGCTGATCAAAACGCCGATCAATCGAGTCGTAATGGCGTTGTTCGGTCTGGCCATAATGCGGGTCGTGTCGGTAGCTGTTACAATCCGCAGCATTCACCGAATGCTGCCAAGTAGCCGGAGGAGATGCGCAGACGGCGTCTCGGAAAGCGACGGAGGCGCAACGCGGCACCGCATAACGCGTTTGTTCTTCGTGCCGCAGGAGCTCCTCACGGACAATCTGCCGAATGGTAGCTGAGAGGTCTGTCTGCGGACTCGCGTCAACGCTGGCCACAGTCGTGACATTGGCTAGCCGTCCAAACTTCGGCGTGATTCGGCGAGTTTTCAGCGCCTCGAATGTGCGGCAGTGCCGAATCACGTCTGATACGGTGTTCAGGTTGTCTTTTCCAATGAGGAAGTTATAGACGTCTTCCGCAATACCTTTTAAAAGGTGTCCCACTTTATCTTCCTCGGGCATTCGAGAGTCGATGGTCTTACACAGCTTGAGAACTTCTTCAATATATGTCGTGCAAGTCTCGCCGATCACCTGAGCTCTCTGAGCTAAAGCTGTTTCCGCTCGTTTCTTCTTAGTGTCCGAGTCGCTAAAGCACTTCTTCATTTCTTCAATAAGACTGCTCCATGTAGTAAGCGTGTCGGCGTGGTTTTCATACCAAACCAGGGCCGTGTCCGTCAAATAAAAAACGACATGCCTGAGCTGGCTGGCCGGGTTCCAGTTGTTGCATTGGCTTACCCTTTCGTAATGGGTCAGCCATTCATCGAAGTCTTCCCCTGGCTTTGCTGAGAACGGCCGTGGCTCTCGGTAATGCTGATACAGCGGTGGTCTTGCCGAGGCATTGCTGAGGGGGTCATTTTGCTCCAGAGACATGTCGGGGCGCGATGGCGAAAGTCCGGCAAGGCGACGACTTCTACGAAGTTCTGGTGCTGACGGCTCCGTCGTAGGTCGTGGGAGGTACCCAGCACAGCTCCACCAAATGTTACACGCAAGAAGTACACGAAAAGGTTGAAAAACAGGCGAGCCTGGATGGTTCGCGTTTACTTCCACAAGGGGTCTCGAGACAGCACACCCAACGTCGTCTTCCTTCTTCACCTTTTTTTCTGAATGTTCATTCGCGCTGTATGCGCCGTGCATTGCAACCGCTCGTGACACTATGTTGTGACATTCTCGGTAAAGCGCATGCAAGTATCGTGAAACCTTAAAGAACGATGTCATTTAGCGAGATACAGCGTTCTGTACTGTAATAAGTTGGTGAGAAACTGTGAGGTCAAGCAAATATCGTAATTGTGAACGAAACAGTGTAATTGAGCGTCTTTAGATACAAGTGCGAATGTTAGGTTAGGTTGACATATCAACCGTCGTAAAACCGCATTAAACAATGTCACTTAGTGAGATGTAGTGTTTTTCACCATTACAAGTTGGGAACTACGATATCTAATGTGAAAGCGCATGAAACCGTCGTAATCTTGTAGAAAACATTGTAAAGTGGCGAGTAAAACGTTTTCTAACGATAGAAGTGCGAAGGTTAGGTTAGGTTAGGTTAGTTTAAGCTAGGTAGCGTCGTGAAACTACCAAAAACGACGTCATCTAACGAGATAGTGTTGTTTTATAGCGAGTATTAAACTGCGATAGGTGAAATGTTGTGAAAGCACACAAAACGGCATGAACAAGCCAAATACTGCGTGTTCTACCGTTACAAGTGCGAAACTGCTATATTGTGATATTCTCGTTAAAGCGCATGCAAGCATCGTGAAACCTTAAAGAACAATGTCATTTAGCGAGATACAGCGTTCTGTACTGCAATAAGTTGGTGAAAAACTGTGAGGTTATGCAAATATCCTAATTGTGAACGAAACAGTGTAATAGAGCGTTTTTTAATACAAGTGCGAATGTTAGGTTAGGTTAAGATATGAACCGTCGTAAAACCGCATTAATCAATGTCACTTAGTGAGATGCAGTGTTTTTCACCATTACAAGTAGGGAACTGCGATATCTAATGTGAAAGCGCTTGCAAACGTCGTTAGGTTAGGTTAGGTTACGTTGGGTTAGGTTAGGTTAGGTTTGGTTAGGTTAGGTTAGGTTAGGTTAGGGTATGTTAGGTAAGGTTTGGTTAGGTTAGGTTAGGTTAGGTTGGTTTAGGTAAGGTTAGGTTAGGTTAATATATGAACCGCGCTAAAACCGCGTTAAACAATGTCACTTAGTGAGATGCTGTGTTTTTCACCATTTCAAGTCGGAAACTGCGATATCTAATGTGAAAGCGCATGAAACCGTCGTAATCTTGTAGAAAACATTGTAAAGTAGCGAGTAAAACGTTTTCTAACGATAGAAGTGCGAAGGTTCGGTTAGTGTGAGTTATGTTAGTTTAAGCTAGGTAGCGTCGTGAAACCACCAAAAACGACGTCATCTAACGAGATAGTGTTGTTTTAATGCGAGTACGAAACTGCGACAGGTAAAATGTTGTGAAAGCACTCAAAACGGCATGAACAAGCCAAATACTGCGTGTTGTACCGTTACAAGTGCGAAACTGCTATGTTGTGACATTCTCGGTAAAGCGCATGCAAGTATCGTGAAACCTTAAAGAACGATGTCATTTAGCGAGATACAGCGTTCTGTACTGTAATAAGTTGGTGAGAAACTGTGAGGTCAAGCAAATATCGTAATTGTGAACGAAACAGTGTAATTGAGCGTCTTTAGATACAAGTGCGAATGTTAGGTTAGGTTGACATATCAACCGTCGTAAAACCGCATTAAACAATGTCACTTAGTGAGATGTAGTGTTTTTCAACATTACAAGTCGGGAACTACGATATCTAATGTGAAAGCGCATGAAACCGTCGTAATATTGTAGAAAACATTGTAAGGTGGCAAGTGAAACGTTTTCTAACGATAGAAGTGCGAAGGTTAGGTTAGGTTAGGTTAGTTTAAGCTAGGTAGCGTCGTGAACTACCAAAAACGACGTCATCTAACGAGATAGTGTTGTTTTATTGCGAGTATTAAACTGCGATAGGTAAAATGTTGTGAATGCACACAAAACGGCATGAACAAGCCAAATACTGCGTGTTCTACCGTTACAAGTGCGAAACTGCTATATTGTGATATTCTCGTTAAAGCGCATGCAAGCATCGTGAAACCTTAAAGAACGATGTCATTTAGCGAGATACAGCGTTCTGTACTGCAATAAGTTGGTGAAAAACTGTGAGGTTATGCAAATATCGTAATTGTGAACGAAACAGTGTAATAGAGCGTTTTTCAATACAAGTACGAATGTTAGGTTAGGTTAAGATATGAACCGTCGTAAAACCGCATTAAACAATGTCACTTAGTGAGATGCAGTGTTTTTCACCATTACAAGTTGGGAACTGCGATATCTAATGTGAAAGCACTTGCAAACGTCGTTACGTTAGGTTAGGTTACGTTAGGTTAGGTTAGGTTACGTTAGGTTAGGTTTGGTTTGGATAGGTTAAGTTAGGTTAGGTTGGGTTAGGTTAGGTTAGGTTACGTTAGGTTAAGGTATGAACCGTCGTAAAACCGCAATAAACAATGTCACTTAGTGAGATGCAGTGTTTTCACCTTTACAAGTTGCGAACTGCGATATCTAATGTGAAAGCGCTTGAAACCGTCGTAATGTTGTAGAAAGCAATGTAAAGTAGCGAGTAAAACGTTTTCTAACGATAGAAGTGCGAAGGTTATGTTAGGTTGAGTTATGTTAGTTTAAGCTAGGTAGCGTCGTGAAACCACCAAAAACGACGTCATCTAACGAGATAGTGTTGTTTTATTGCGAGTACGAAAGTGCGATAGGTAAAATGTTGTGAAAGCACACAAAACGGCATGAACAAGCCAAATACTGCGTGTTGTACCGTTACAAGTGCGAAAGTGCTATGTTGTGACATTCTCGGTAAAGCGCATGCAAGTATCGTGAAACCTTAAAGAACGATGTCATTTAGCGAGATACAGCGTTCTGTACTGTAATAAGTTGGTGAGAAACTGTGAGGTCAAGCAAATATCGTAATTGTGAACGAAACAGTGTAATTGAGCGTCTTTAGATACAAGTGCGAATGTTAGGTTAGGTTGACATATCAACCGTCGTAAAACCGCATTAAACAATGTCACTTAGTGAGATGTAGTGTTTTTCAACATTACAAGTTGGGAACTACGATATCTAATGTGAAAGCGCATGAAACCGTCGTAATCTTGTAGAAAACATTGTAAAGTGGCGAGTAAAACGTTTTCTAACGATAGAAGTGCGAAGGTTAGGTTAGGTTAGGTTAGTTTAAGCTAGGTAGCGTCGTGAAACTACCAAAAACGACGTCATCTAACGAGATAGTGTTGTTTTATAGCGAGTATTAAACTGCGATAGGTGAAATGTTGTGAAAGCACACAAAACGGCATGAACAAGCCAATTACTGCGTGTTCTACCGTTACAAGTGCGAAACTGCTATATTGTGATATTCTCGTTAAATCGTATGCAAGCATCGTGAAACCTTAAAGAACAATGTCATTTAGCGAGATACAGCGTTCTGTACTGCAATAAGTTGGTGAAAAACTGTGAGGTTATGCAAATATCGTAATTGTGAACAAAACAGTGTAATAGAGCGTTTTTAGATACAAGTGCGAATGTTAGGTTAGGTTAAGATATGAACCGTCGTAAAACCGCATTAAACAAGGTCAATTACTGAGATGCAGTGTTTTTCACCATTAAAAGTGGGGAACTGCGATATTTAATGTGAAAGCGCTTGCAACCGTCGTTAGGTTAGGTTAGGTTAGGTTAGGTTAGGTTTGGTTAGGTTAGGTTAGGTTAGGTTAGGTTAGGTTAGGTTAGATTAGGTTAGGTTGGGTTGAGTTGGGTTAGGTTAGGTTAGGTTAGGTTAGGTTGGGTTAGGTTAGGTTAGGTTACGTTAGGTTAGGTTACGTTAGGTTAGGTTAGGTTACGTTACGTTAGGTTAGGTTAGGTTAGGTTAGGTAAGGATAATTTGGTTAGGTTAGGTAAGGTTAGGTTAGGTTAGGTTAGGTTGGGTTGGGTGTTGTTGGGTTGGGTTGGGTTGGGTTAGGTTGGGTTAGGTTAGGTTAGGTTACGTTAGGTTACGTTAGGTTAGGTTACGTTAGGTTATGTTAGGTTAGGTTAGGTTACGTTAGGTTAGGTTAGGTCAGGTAAGGTTAGGTTACGTTAGAATAGGTTAGGTTAGGTTACGTTAGGTTAGGTTAAGTTAGGTTAGGTTAGGTTTGGTTAGGTTAGGTTAGGTTAGTTTAGGTTAGGTTAGGTTGGGTTGGGTTGGGTTGGGTTAGGTTGGGTTAGGTTAGGTTAGGTTGGGTTAGGTTAGTTTAGGTTAGGTTAGGTTAGGTTAAGTTGGGTTGGGTTAGGTTAGGTTAGGTTAGGTTAGGTTGGGTTAGGTTAGGTTAGGTTACGTTAGGTTACGTTAGGTTAAGGTATGAACCGTCGTAAAACCGCAATAAACAATGTCACTTAGTGAGATGCAGTGTTTTTCACCTTTACAAGTTGGGAACTGCGATATCTAATGTGAAAGCGCTTGAAACCGTCGTAATGTTGTAGAAAGCAATGTAAAGTAGCGAGTAAAACGTTTTCCAACGATAGAAGTGCGAAGGTTATGTTAGGTTGAGTTATGTTAGTTTAAGCTAGGTAGCGTCGTGAAACCACCAAAAACGACGTCATCTAACGAGATAGTGTTGTTTTATTGCGAGTACGAAACTGCGATAGGTAAAAGGTTGTGAAAGCACACAAAACGGCATGAACAAGCAAAATACTGCGTGTTGTACTGTTACAAGTGCGAAAGTGCTATGTTGTGACATTCTCGGTAAAGCGCATGCAAGTATCGTGAAACCTTAAAGAACGATGTCATTTAGCGAGATACAGCGTTCTGTACTGTAATAAGTTGGTGAGAAACTGTGAGGTCAAGCAAATATCGTAATTGTGAACGAAACAGTGTAATTGAGCGTCTTTAGATACAAGTGCGAATGTTAGGTTAGGTTGACATATCAACCGTCGTAAAACCGCATTAAACAATGTCACTTAGTGAGATGTAGTGTTTTTCAACATTACAAGTTGGGAACTACGATATCTAATGTGAAAGCGCATGAAACCGTCGTAATCTTGTAGAAAACATTGTAAAGTGGCGAGTAAAACGTTTTCTAACGATAGAAGTGCGAAGGTTAGGTTAGGTTAGGTTAGTTTAAGCTAGGTAGCGTCGTGAAACTACCAAAAACAACGTCATCTAACGAGATAGTGTTGTTTTATTGCGAGTACGAAACTGCGATAGGTAAAATGTTGTGAATGCACACAAAACGGCATGAACAAGCCAAATACTGCGTGTTCTACCGTTACAAGTGCGAAACTGCTATATTGTGATATTCTCGTTAAAGCGCATGCAAGCATCGTGAAACCTTAAAGAACGATGTCATTTAGCGAGATACAGCGTTCTGTACTGCAATAAGTTGGTGAAAAACTGTGAGGTTATGCAAATATCGTAATTGTGAACGAAACAGTGTAATAGAGCGTTTTTCAATACAAGTACGAATGTTAGGTTAGGTTAAGATATGAACCGTCGTAAAACCGCATTAAACAATGTCACTTAGTGAGATGCAGTGTTTTTCACCATTACAAGTTGGGAACTGCGATATCTAATGTGAAAGCACTTGCAAACGTCGTTACGTTAGGTTAGGTTACGTTAGGTTAGGTTAGGTTACGTTAGGTTAGGTTTGGTTTGGTTAGGTTAGGTTAGGTTAGGTTGGGTTAGGTTAGGTTAGGTTACGTTAGGTTAAGGTATGAACCGTCGTAAAACCGCAATAAACAATGTCACTTAGTGAGATGCAGTGTTTTCACCTTTACAAGTTGCGAACTGCGATATCTAATGTGAAAGCGCTTGAAACCGTCGTAATGTTGTAGAAAGCAATGTAAAGTAGCGAGTAAAACGTTTTCTAACTATAGAAGTGCGAAGGTTATGTTAGGTTGAGTTATGTTAGTTTAAGCTAGGTAGCGTCGTGAAACTACCAAAAACAACGTCATCTAACGAGATAGTGTTGTTTGCGAGTACGAAACTGCGATAGGTGAAATGTTGTGAAAGCACACAAAACGGCATGAACAAGCCAAATACTGCGTGTTGTACCGTTACAAGTGCGAAACTGCTATGTTGTGATATTCTCGTTAAAGCGCATGCAAGCATCGTGAAACCTTAAAGAACGATGTCATTTAGCGAGATACAGCGTTCTGTACTGCAATAAGTTGGTGAAAAACTGTGAGGTTATGCAAATATCCTAATTGTGAACGAAACAGTGTAATAGAGCGTTTTTTAATACAAGTGCGAATGTTAGGTTAGGTTAAGATATGAACCGTCGTAAAACCGCATTAATCAATGTCACTTAGTGAGATGCAGTGTTTTTCACCATTACAAGTCGGGAACTGCGATATCTAATGTGAAAGCGCTTGCAAACGTCGTTAGGTTAGGTTCGGTTAGGTTAGGTTAGGTTAGGTTAGGTTAGGTTACGTTAGGTTAGGTTAGGTTAGGTTTGGTTAGGTTAGGTTAGGTTAGGTTAGGTTACGTTAGGTTAAGGTATGAACTGTCGTAAAACCGCAATAAACAATGTCACTTAGTGAGATGCAGTGTTTTTCACCTTTACAAGTTGGGAACTGCGATATCTAATGTGAAAGCGCTTGAAACCGTCGTAATGTTGTAGAAAGCAATGTAAAGTAGCGAGTAAAACGTTTTCCAACGATAGAAGTGCGAAGGTTATGTTAGGTTGAGTTATGTTAGTTTAAGCTAGGTAGCGTCGTGAAACCACCAAAAACGACGTCATCTAACGAGATAGTGTTGTTTTATTGCGAGTACGAAACTGCGATAGGTAAAATGTTGTGAAAGCACACAAAACGGCATGAACAAGCAAAATACTGCGTGTTGTACTGTTACAAGTGCGAAAGTGCTATGTTGTGACATTCTCGGTAAAGCGCATGCAAGTATCGTGAAACCTTAAAGAACGATGTCATTTAGCGAGATACAGCGTTCTGTACTGTAATAAGTTGGTGAGAAACTGTGAGGTCAAGCAAATATCGTAATTGTGAACGAAACAGTGTAATTGAGCGTCTTTAGATACAAGTGCGAATGTTAGGTTAGGTTGACATATCAACCGTCGTAAAACCGCATTAAACAATGTCACTTAGTGAGATGTAGTGTTTTTCAACATTACAAGTTGGGAACTACGATATCTAATGTGAAAGCGCATGAAACCGTCGTAATCTTGTAGAAAACATTGTAAAGTGGCGAGTAAAACGTTTTCTAACGATAGAAGTGCGAAGGTTAGGTTAGGTTAGGTTAGTTTAAGCTAGGTAGCGTCGTGAAACTACCAAAAACAACGTCATCTAACGAGATAGTGTTGTTTTATTGCGAGTACGAAACTGCGATAGGTAAAATGTTGTGAATGCACACAAAACGGCATGAACAAGCCAAATACTGCGTGTTCTACCGTTACAAGTGCGAAACTGCTATATTGTGATATTCTCGTTAAAGCGCATGCAAGCATCGTGAAACCTTAAAGAACGATGTCATTTAGCGAGATACAGCGTTCTGTACTGCAATAAGTTGGTGAAAAACTGTGAGGTTATGCAAATATCGTAATTGTGAACGAAACAGTGTAATAGAGCGTTTTTCAATACAAGTACGAATGTTAGGTTAGGTTAAGATATGAACCGTCGTAAAACCGCATTAAACAATGTCACTTAGTGAGATGCAGTGTTTTTCACCATTACAAGTTGGGAACTGCGATATCTAATGTGAAAGCACTTGCAAACGTCGTTACGTTAGGTTAGGTTACGTTAGGTTAGGTTAGGTTACGTTAGGTTAGGTTTGGTTTGGTTAGGTTAGGTTAGGTTAGGTTGGGTTAGGTTAGGTTAGGTTACGTTAGGTTAAGGTATGAACCGTCGTAAAACCGCAATAAACAATGTCACTTAGTGAGATGCAGTGTTTTCACCTTTACAAGTTGCGAACTGCGATATCTAATGTGAAAGCGCTTGAAACCGTCGTAATGTTGTAGAAAGCAATGTAAAGTAGCGAGTAAAACGTTTTCTAACTATAGAAGTGCGAAGGTTATGTTAGGTTGAGTTATGTTAGTTTAAGCTAGGTAGCGTCGTGAAACTACCAAAAACAACGTCATCTAACGAGATAGTGTTGTTTGCGAGTACGAAACTGCGATAGGTGAAATGTTGTGAAAGCACACAAAACGGCATGAACAAGCCAAATACTGCGTGTTGTACCGTTACAAGTGCGAAACTGCTATGTTGTGATATTCTCGTTAAAGCGCATGCAAGCATCGTGAAACCTTAAAGAACGATGTCATTTAGCGAGATACAGCGTTCTGTACTGCAATAAGTTGGTGAAAAACTGTGAGGTTATGCAAATATCCTAATTGTGAACGAAACAGTGTAATAGAGCGTTTTTTAATACAAGTGCGAATGTTAGGTTAGGTTAAGATATGAACCGTCGTAAAACCGCATTAATCAATGTCACTTAGTGAGATGCAGTGTTTTTCACCATTACAAGTCGGGAACTGCGATATCTAATGTGAAAGCGCTTGCAAACGTCGTTAGGTTAGGTTCGGTTAGGTTAGGTTAGGTTAGGTTAGGTTAGGTTACGTTAGGTTAGGTTAGGTTAGGTTTGGTTAGGTTAGGTTAGGTTAGGTTAGGTTAGGTTACGTTAGGTTAAGGTATGAACCGTCGTAAAACCGCAATAAACAATGTCACTTAGTGAGATGCAGTGTTTTTCACCTTTACAAGTTGGGAACTGCGATATCTAATGTGAAAGCGCTTGAAACCGTCGTAATGTTGTAGAAAGCAATGTAAAGTAGCGAGTAAAACGTTTTCCAACGATAGAAGTGCGAAGGTTATGTTAGGTTGAGTTATGTTAGTTTAAGCTAGGTAGCGTCGTGAAACCACCAAAAACGACGTCATCTAACGAGATAGTGTTGTTTTATTGCGAGTACGAAACTGCGATAGGTAAAATGTTGTGAAAGCACACAAAACGGCATGAACAAGCAAAATACTGCGTGTTGTACTGTTACAAGTGCGAAAGTGCTATGTTGTGACATTCTCGGTAAAGCGCATGCAAGTATCGTGAAACCTTAAAGAACGATGTCATTTAGCGAGATACAGCATTCTGTACTGTAATAAGTTGGTGAGAAACTGTGAGGTCAAGCAAATATCGTAATTGTGAACGAAACAGTGTAATTGAGCGTCTTTAGATACAAGTGCGAATGTTAGGTTAGGTTGACATATCAACCGTCGTAAAACCGCATTAAACAATGTCACTTAGTGAGATGTAGTGTTTTTCAACATTACAAGTTGGGAACTACGATATCTAATGTGAAAGCGCATGAAACCGTCGTAATCTTGTAGAAAACATTGTAAAGTGGCGAGTAAAACGTTTTCTAACGATAGAAGTGCGAAGGTTAGGTTAGGTTAGGTTAGTTTAAGCTAGGTAGCGTCGTGAAACTACCAAAAACGACGTCATCTAACGAGATAGTGTTGTTTTATAGCGAGTATTAAACTGCGATAGGTGAAATGTTGTGAAAGCACACAAAACGGCATGAACAAGCCAAATACTGCGTGTTCTACCGTTACAAGTGCGAAACTGCTATATTGTGATATTCTCGTTAAAGCGCATGCAAGCATCGTGAAACCTTAAAGAACAATGTCATTTAGCGAGATACAGCGTTCTGTACTGCAATAAGTTGATGAAAAACTGTGAGGTTATGCAAATATCCTAATTGTGAACGAAACAGTGTAATAGAGCGTTTTTTAATACAAGTGCGAATGTTAGGTTAGGTTAAGATATGAACCGTCGTAAAACCGCATTAATCAATGTCACTTAGTGAGATGCAGTGTTTTTCACCATTACAAGTAGGGAACTGCGATATCTAATGTGAAAGCGCTTGCAAACGTCGTTAGGTTAGGTTCGGTTAGGTTAGGTTAGGTTAGGTTAGGTTAGGTTACGTTAGGTTAGGTTAGGTTAGGTTTGGTTAGGTTAGGTTAGGTTAGGTTAGGTTACGTTAGGTTAAGGTATGAACTGTCGTAAAACCGCAATAAACAATGTCACTTAGTGAGATGCAGTGTTTTTCACCTTTACAAGTTGGGAACTGCGATATCTAATGTGAAAGCGCTTGAAACCGTCGTAATGTTGTAGAAAGCAATGTAAAGTAGCGAGTAAAACGTTTTCCAACGATAGAAGTGCGAAGGTTATGTTAGGTTGAGTTATGTTAGTTTAAGCTAGGTAGCGTCGTGAAACCACCAAAAACGACGTCATCTAACGAGATAGTGTTGTTTTATTGCGAGTACGAAACTGCGATAGGTAAAATGTTGTGAAAGCACACAAAACGGCATGAACAAGCAAAATACTGCGTGTTGTACTGTTACAAGTGCGAAAGTGCTATGTTGTGACATTCTCGGTAAAGCGCATGCAAGTATCGTGAAACCTTAAAGAACGATGTCATTTAGCGAGATACAGCGTTCTGTACTGTAATAAGTTGGTGAGAAACTGTGAGGTCAAGCAAATATCGTAATTGTGAACGAAACAGTGTAATTGAGCGTCTTTAGATACAAGTGCGAATGTTAGGTTAGGTTGACATATCAACCGTCGTAAAACCGCATTAAACAATGTCACTTAGTGAGATGTAGTGTTTTTCAACATTACAAGTTGGGAACTACGATATCTAATGTGAAAGCGCATGAAACCGTCGTAATCTTGTAGAAAACATTGTAAAGTGGCGAGTAAAACGTTTTCTAACGATAGAAGTGCGAAGGTTAGGTTAGGTTAGGTTAGTTTAAGCTAGGTAGCGTCGTGAAACTACCAAAAACAACGTCATCTAACGAGATAGTGTTGTTTTATTGCGAGTACGAAACTGCGATAGGTAAAATGTTGTGAATGCACACAAAACGGCATGAACAAGCCAAATACTGCGTGTTCTACCGTTACAAGTGCGAAACTGCTATATTGTGATATTCTCGTTAAAGCGCATGCAAGCATCGTGAAACCTTAAAGAACGATGTCATTTAGCGAGATACAGCGTTCTGTACTGCAATAAGTTGGTGAAAAACTGTGAGGTTATGCAAATATCGTAATTGTGAACGAAACAGTGTAATAGAGCGTTTTTCAATACAAGTACGAATGTTAGGTTAGGTTAAGATATGAACCGTCGTAAAACCGCATTAAACAATGTCACTTAGTGAGATGCAGTGTTTTTCACCATTACAAGTTGGGAACTGCGATATCTAATGTGAAAGCACTTGCAAACGTCGTTACGTTAGGTTAGGTTACGTTAGGTTAGGTTAGGTTACGTTAGGTTAGGTTTGGTTTGGTTAGGTTAGGTTAGGTTAGGTTGGGTTAGGTTAGGTTAGGTTACGTTAGGTTAAGGTATGAACCGTCGTAAAACCGCAATAAACAATGTCACTTAGTGAGATGCAGTGTTTTCACCTTTACAAGTTGCGAACTGCGATATCTAATGTGAAAGCGCTTGAAACCGTCGTAATGTTGTAGAAAGCAATGTAAAGTAGCGAGTAAAACGTTTTCTAACTATAGAAGTGCGAAGGTTATGTTAGGTTGAGTTATGTTAGTTTAAGCTAGGTAGCGTCGTGAAACTACCAAAAACAACGTCATCTAACGAGATAGTGTTGTTTGCGAGTACGAAACTGCGATAGGTGAAATGTTGTGAAAGCACACAAAACGGCATGAACAAGCCAAATACTGCGTGTTGTACCGTTACAAGTGCGAAACTGCTATGTTGTGATATTCTCGTTAAAGCGCATGCAAGCATCGTGAAACCTTAAAGAACGATGTCATTTAGCGAGATACAGCGTTCTGTACTGCAATAAGTTGGTGAAAAACTGTGAGGTTATGCAAATATCCTAATTGTGAACGAAACAGTGTAATAGAGCGTTTTTTAATACAAGTGCGAATGTTAGGTTAGGTTAAGATATGAACCGTCGTAAAACCGCATTAATCAATGTCACTTAGTGAGATGCAGTGTTTTTCACCATTACAAGTCGGGAACTGCGATATCTAATGTGAAAGCGCTTGCAAACGTCGTTAGGTTAGGTTCGGTTAGGTTAGGTTAGGTTAGGTTAGGTTAGGTTACGTTAGGTTAGGTTAGGTTAGGTTTGGTTAGGTTAGGTTAGGTTAGGTTAGGTTAGGTTACGTTAGGTTAAGGTATGAACCGTCGTAAAACCGCAATAAACAATGTCACTTAGTGAGATGCAGTGTTTTTCACCTTTACAAGTTGGGAACTGCGATATCTAATGTGAAAGCGCTTGAAACCGTCGTAATGTTGTAGAAAGCAATGTAAAGTAGCGAGTAAAACGTTTTCCAACGATAGAAGTGCGAAGGTTATGTTAGGTTGAGTTATGTTAGTTTAAGCTAGGTAGCGTCGTGAAACCACCAAAAACGACGTCATCTAACGAGATAGTGTTGTTTTATTGCGAGTACGAAACTGCGATAGGTAAAATGTTGTGAAAGCACACAAAACGGCATGAACAAGCAAAATACTGCGTGTTGTACTGTTACAAGTGCGAAAGTGCTATGTTGTGACATTCTCGGTAAAGCGCATGCAAGTATCGTGAAACCTTAAAGAACGATGTCATTTAGCGAGATACAGCATTCTGTACTGTAATAAGTTGGTGAGAAACTGTGAGGTCAAGCAAATATCGTAATTGTGAACGAAACAGTGTAATTGAGCGTCTTTAGATACAAGTGCGAATGTTAGGTTAGGTTGACATATCAACCGTCGTAAAACCGCATTAAACAATGTCACTTAGTGAGATGTAGTGTTTTTCAACATTACAAGTTGGGAACTACGATATCTAATGTGAAAGCGCATGAAACCGTCGTAATCTTGTAGAAAACATTGTAAAGTGGCGAGTAAAACGTTTTCTAACGATAGAAGTGCGAAGGTTAGGTTAGGTTAGGTTAGTTTAAGCTAGGTAGCGTCGTGAAACTACCAAAAACGACGTCATCTAACGAGATAGTGTTGTTTTATAGCGAGTATTAAACTGCGATAGGTGAAATGTTGTGAAAGCACACAAAACGGCATGAACAAGCCAAATACTGCGTGTTCTACCGTTACAAGTGCGAAACTGCTATATTGTGATATTCTCGTTAAAGCGCATGCAAGCATCGTGAAACCTTAAAGAACAATGTCATTTAGCGAGATACAGCGTTCTGTACTGCAATAAGTTGATGAAAAACTGTGAGGTTATGCAAATATCCTAATTGTGAACGAAACAGTGTAATAGAGCGTTTTTTAATACAAGTGCGAATGTTAGGTTAGGTTAAGATATGAACCGTCGTAAAACCGCATTAATCAATGTCACTTAGTGAGATGCAGTGTTTTTCACCATTACAAGTAGGGAACTGCGATATCTAATGTGAAAGCGCTTGCAAACGTCGTTAGGTTAGGTTAGGTTACGTTAGGTTAGGTTAGGTTACGTTAGGTTAGGTTTGGTTTGGTTAGGTTAGGTTAGGTTAGGTTGGGTTGGGTTAGGTTAAGTTACGTTAGGTTAAGGTATGAACCGTCGTAAAACCGCAATAAACAATGTCACTTAGTGAGATGCAGTGTTTTCACCTTTACAAGTTGCGAACTGCGATATCTAATGTGAAAGCGCTTGAAACCGTCGTAATGTTGTAGAAAGCAATGTAAAGTAGCGAGTAAAACGTTTTCTAACTATAGAAGTGCGAAGGTTATGTTAGGTTGAGTTATGTTAGTTTAAGCTAGGTAGCGTCGTGAAACCACCAAAAACGACGTCATCTAACGAGATAGTGTTGTTTTATTGCGAGTACGAAACTGCGATAGGTAAAATGTTGTGAAAGCACACAAAACGGCATGAACAAGCCAAAGACTGCGTGTTGTACCGTTACAAGTGCGAAAGTGCTATGTTGTGACATTCTCGGTAAAGCGCATGCAAGTATCGTGAAACCTTAAAGAACGATGTCATTTAGCGAGATACAGCGTTCTGTACTGTAATAAGTTGGTGAGAAACTGTGAGGTCAAGCAAATATCGTAATTGTGAACGAAACAGTGTAATTGAGCGTCTTTAGATACAAGTGCGAATGTTAGGTTAGGTTAAGATATGAACCGTCGTAAAACCGCATTAAACAATGTCACTTAGTGAGATGTAGTGTTTTTCAACATTACAAGTCGGGAACTACGATATCCAATGTGAAAGCGCATGAAACCGTCGTAATATTGTAGAAAACATTGTAAAGTGGCGAGTAAAACGTTTTCTAACGATAGAAGTGCGAAGGTTAGGTTAGGTTAGGTTAGTTTAAGCTAGGTAGCGTCGTGAAACTACCAAAAACGACGTCATCTAACGAGATAGTGTTGTTTTATAGCGAGTATTAAACTGCGATAGGTGAAATGTTGTGAAAGCACACAAAACGGCATGAACAAGCCAAATACTGCGTGTTCTACCGTTACAAGTGCGAAACTGCTATATTGTGATATTCTCGTTAAAGCGCATGCAAGCATCGTGAAACCTTAAAGAACGATGTCATTTAGCGAGATACAGCGTTCTGTACTGCAATAAGTTGGTGAAAAACTGTGAGGTTATGCAAATATCGTAATTGTGAACGAAACAGTGTAATAGAGCGTTTTTCAATACAAGTACGAATGTTAGGTTAGGTTAAGATATGAACCGTCGTAAAACCGCATTAAACAATGTCACTTAGTGAGATGCAGTGTTTTTCACCATTACAAGTTGGGAACTGCGATATCTAATGTGAAAGCACTTGCAAACGTCGTTACGTTAGGTTAGGTTACGTTAGGTTAGGTTAGGTTACGTTAGGTTAGGTTTGGTTTGGTTAGGTTAGGTTAGGTTAGGTTGGGTTAGGTTAGGTTAGGTTACGTTAGGTTAAGGTATGAACCGTCGTAAAACCGCAATAAACAATGTCACTTAGTGAGATGCAGTGTTTTCACCTTTACAAGTTGCGAACTGCGATATCTAATGTGAAAGCGCTTGAAACCGTCGTAATGTTGTAGAAAGCAATGTAAAGTAGCGAGTAAAACGTTTTCTAACTATAGAAGTGCGAAGGTTATGTTAGGTTGAGTTATGTTAGTTTAAGCTAGGTAGCGTCGTGAAACTACCAAAAACAACGTCATCTAACGAGATAGTGTTGTTTGCGAGTACGAAACTGCGATAGGTGAAATGTTGTGAAAGCACACAAAACGGCATGAACAAGCCAAATACTGCGTGTTGTACCGTTACAAGTGCGAAACTGCTATGTTGTGATATTCTCGTTAAAGCGCATGCAAGCATCGTGAAACCTTAAAGAACGATGTCATTTAGCGAGATACAGCGTTCTGTACTGCAATAAGTTGGTGAAAAACTGTGAGGTTATGCAAATATCCTAATTGTGAACGAAACAGTGTAATAGAGCGTTTTTTAATACAAGTGCGAATGTTAGGTTAGGTTAAGATATGAACCGTCGTAAAACCGCATTAATCAATGTCACTTAGTGAGATGCAGTGTTTTTCACCATTACAAGTCGGGAACTGCGATATCTAATGTGAAAGCGCTTGCAAACGTCGTTAGGTTAGGTTCGGTTAGGTTAGGTTAGGTTAGGTTAGGTTAGGTTACGTTAGGTTAGGTTAGGTTAGGTTTGGTTAGGTTAGGTTAGGTTAGGTTAGGTTACGTTAGGTTAAGGTATGAACCGTCGTAAAACCGCAATAAACAATGTCACTTAGTGAGATGCAGTGTTTTTCACCTTTACAAGTTGGGAACTGCGATATCTAATGTGAAAGCGCTTGAAACCGTCGTAATGTTGTAGAAAGCAATGTAAAGTAGCGAGTAAAACGTTTTCCAACGATAGAAGTGCGAAGGTTATGTTAGGTTGAGTTATGTTAGTTTAAGCTAGGTAGCGTCGTGAAACCACCAAAAACGACGTCATCTAACGAGATAGTGTTGTTTTATTGCGAGTACGAAACTGCGATAGGTAAAATGTTGTGAAAGCACACAAAACGGCATGAACAAGCAAAATACTGCGTGTTGTACTGTTACAAGTGCGAAAGTGCTATGTTGTGACATTCTCGGTAAAGCGCATGCAAGTATCGTGAAACCTTAAAGAACGATGTCATTTAGCGAGATACAGCATTCTGTACTGTAATAAGTTGGTGAGAAACTGTGAGGTCAAGCAAATATCGTAATTGTGAACGAAACAGTGTAATTGAGCGTCTTTAGATACAAGTGCGAATGTTAGGTTAGGTTGACATATCAACCGTCGTAAAACCGCATTAAACAATGTCACTTAGTGAGATGTAGTGTTTTTCAACATTACAAGTTGGGAACTACGATATCTAATGTGAAAGCGCATGAAACCGTCGTAATCTTGTAGAAAACATTGTAAAGTGGCGAGTAAAACGTTTTCTAACGATAGAAGTGCGAAGGTTAGGTTAGGTTAGGTTAGTTTAAGCTAGGTAGCGTCGTGAAACTACCAAAAACGACGTCATCTAACGAGATAGTGTTGTTTTATAGCGAGTATTAAACTGCGATAGGTGAAATGTTGTGAAAGCACACAAAACGGCATGAACAAGCCAAATACTGCGTGTTCTACCGTTACAAGTGCGAAACTGCTATATTGTGATATTCTCGTTAAAGCGCATGCAAGCATCGTGAAACCTTAAAGAACAATGTCATTTAGCGAGATACAGCGTTCTGTACTGCAATAAGTTGATGAAAAACTGTGAGGTTATGCAAATATCCTAATTGTGAACGAAACAGTGTAATAGAGCGTTTTTTAATACAAGTGCGAATGTTAGGTTAGGTTAAGATATGAACCGTCGTAAAACCGCATTAATCAATGTCACTTAGTGAGATGCAGTGTTTTTCACCATTACAAGTAGGGAACTGCGATATCTAATGTGAAAGCGCTTGCAAACGTCGTTAGGTTAGGTTAGGTTACGTTAGGTTAGGTTAGGTTACGTTAGGTTAGGTTTGGTTTGGTTAGGTTAGGTTAGGTTAGGTTGGGTTAGGTTAGGTTAAGTTACGTTAGGTTAAGGTATGAACCGTCGTAAAACCGCAATAAACAATGTCACTTAGTGAGATGCAGTGTTTTCACCTTTACAAGTTGCGAACTGCGATATCTAATGTGAAAGCGCTTGAAACCGTCGTAATGTTGTAGAAAGCAATGTAAAGTAGCGAGTAAAACGTTTTCTAACTATAGAAGTGCGAAGGTTATGTTAGGTTGAGTTATGTTAGTTTAAGCTAGGTAGCGTCGTGAAACCACCAAAAACGACGTCATCTAACGAGATAGTGTTGTTTTATTGCGAGTACGAAACTGCGATAGGTAAAATGTTGTGAAAGCACACAAAACGGCATGAACAAGCCAAAGACTGCGTGTTGTACCGTTACAAGTGCGAAAGTGCTATGTTGTGACATTCTCGGTAAAGCGCATGCAAGTATCGTGAAACCTTAAAGAACGATGTCATTTAGCGAGATACAGCGTTCTGTACTGTAATAAGTTGGTGAGAAACTGTGAGGTCAAGCAAATATCGTAATTGTGAACGAAACAGTGTAATTGAGCGTCTTTAGATACAAGTGCGAATGTTAGGTTAGGTTAAGATATGAACCGTCGTAAAACCGCATTAAACAATGTCACTTAGTGAGATGTAGTGTTTTTCAACATTACAAGTCGGGAACTACGATATCTAATGTGAAAGCGCATGAAACCGTCGTAATATTGTAGAAAACATTGTAAAGTGGCGAGTAAAACGTTTTCTAACGATAGAAGTGCGAAGGTTAGGTTAGGTTAGGTTAGTTTAAACTAGGTAGCGTCGTGAACTACCAAAAACGACGTCATCTAACGAGATAGTGTTGTTTTATTGCGAGTATTAAACTGCGATAGGTAAAATGTTGTGAATGCACACAAAACGGCATGAACAAGCCAAATACTGCGTGTTCTACCGTTACAAGTGCGAAACTGCTATATTGTGATATTCTCGTTAAAGCGCATGCAAGCATCGTGAAACCTTAAAGAACGATGTCATTTAGCGAGATACAGCGTTCTGTACTGCAATAAGTTGGTGAAAAACTGTGAGGTTATGCAAATATCGTAATTGTGAACGAAACAGTGTAATAGAGCGTTTTTCAATACAAGTACGAATGTTAGGTTAGGTTAAGATATGAACCGTCGTAAAACCGCATTAAACAATGTCACTTAGTGAGATGCAGTGTTTTTCACCATTACAAGTTGGGAACTGCGATATCTAATGTGAAAGCACTTGCAAACGTCGTTACGTTAGGTTAGGTTACGTTAGGTTAGGTTAGGTTACGTTAGGTTAGGTTTGGTTTGGTTAGGTTAGGTTAGGTTAGGTTGGGTTAGGTTAGGTTAGGTTACGTTAGGTTAAGGTATGAACCGTCGTAAAACCGCAATAAACAATGTCACTTAGTGAGATGCAGTGTTTTCACCTTTACAAGTTGCGAACTGCGATATCTAATGTGAAAGCGCTTGAAACCGTCGTAATGTTGTAGAAAGCAATGTAAAGTAGCGAGTAAAACGTTTTCTAACGATAGAAGTGCGAAGGTTATGTTAGGTTGAGTTATGTTAGTTTAAGCTAGGTAGCGTCGTGAAACCACCAAAAACGACGTCATCTAACGAGATAGTGTTGTTTTATTGCGAGTACGAAACTGCGATAGGTAAAATGTTGTGAAAGCACACAAAACGGCATGAACAAGCCAAAGACTGCGTGTTGTACCGTTACAAGTGCGAAAGTGCTATGTTGTGACATTCTCGGTAAAGTATCGTGAAACCTTAAAGAACGATGTCATTTAGCGAGATACAGCGTTCTGTACTGTAATAAGTTGGTGAGAAACTGTGAGGTCAAGCAAATATCGTAATTGTGAACGAAACAGTGTAATTGAGCGTCTTTAGATACAAGTGCGAATGTTAGGTTAGGTTGACATATCAACCGTCGTAAAATCGCATTAAACAATGTCACTTAGTGAGATGTAGTGTTTTTCAACATTACAAGTCGGGAACTACGATATCTAATGTGAAAGCGCATGAAACCGTCGTAATCTTGTAGAAAACATTGTAAAGTGGCGAGTAAAACGTTTTCTAACGATAGAAGTGCGAAGGTTAGGTTAGGTTAGGTTAGTTTAAGCTAGGTAGCGTCGTGAAACTACCAAAAACGACGTCATCTAACGAGATAGTGTTGTTTTATAGCGAGTATTAAACTGCGATAGGTGAAATGTTGTGAAACACACAAAACGGCATGAACAAGCCAAATACTGCGTGTTCTACCGTTACAAGTGCGAAACTGCTATATTGTGATATTCTCGTTAAAGCGCATGCAAGCATCGTGAAACCTTAAAGAACAATGTCATTTAGCGAGATACAGCGTTCTGTACTGCAATAAGTTGGTGAAAAACTGAGGTTATGCAAATATCCTAATTGTGAACGAAACAGTGTAATAGAGCGTTTTTTAATACAAGTGCGAATGTTAGGTTAGGTTAAGATATGAACCGCCGTAAAACCGCATTAATCAATGTCACTTAGTGAGATGCAGTGTTTTTCACCATTACAAGTCGGGAACTGCGATATCTAATGTGAAAGCGCTTGCAAACGTCGTTAGGTTAGGTTAGGTTAGGTTAGGTTACGTTAGGTTAGGTTAGGTTAGGTTTGGTTAGGTTAGGTTAGGTTAGGGTATGTTAGGTAAGGTTTGGTTAGGTTAGGTTAGGTTAGGTTGGTTTAGGTAAGGTTAGGTTAGGTTAAGATATGAACCGCGCTAAAACCGCGTTAAACAATGTCACTTAGAGAGATGCTGTGTTTTTCACCATTACAAGTCGGGAACTGCGATATCTAATGTGAAAGCGCATGAAACCGTCGTAATCTTGTAGAAAACATTGTAAAGTAGCGAATAAAACGTTTTCTAACGATAGAAGTGCGAAGGTTCGGTTAGTTTGAGTTATGTTAGTTTAAGCTAGGTAGCGTCGTGAAACCACCAAAAACGACGTCATCTAACGAGATAGTGTTGTTTTAATGCGAGTACGAAACTGCGACAGGTAAAATGTTGTGAAAGCACTCAAAACGGCATGAACAAGCCAAATACTGCGTGTTGTACCGTGACAAGTGCGAAACTGCTATGTTGTGACATTCTCGGTAAAGCGCATGCAAGTATCGTGAAACCTTAAAGAACGATGTCATTTAGCGAGATACAGCGTTCTGTACTGTAATAAGTTGGTGAGAAACTGTGAGGTCAAGCAAATATCGTAATTGTGAACGAAACAGTGTAATAGAGCGTTTTTCAATACAAGTACGAATGTTAGGTTAGGTTAAGATATGAACCGTCGTAAAACCGCATTAAACAATGTCACTTAGTGAGATGCAGTGTTTTTCACCATTACAAGTTGGGAACTGCGATATCTAATGTGAAAGCACTTGCAAACGTCGTTACGTTAGGTTAGGTTACGTTAGGTTAGGTTAGGTTACGTTAGGTTAGGTTTGGTTTGGTTAGGTTAGGTTAGGTTATGTTAGGTTAGGTTGGGTTAGGTTAGGTTAGGTTACGTTAGGTTAAGGTATGAACCGTCGTAAAACCGCAATAAACAATGTCACTTAGTGAGATGCAGTGTTTTTCACCTTTACAAGTTGGGAACTGCGATATCTAATGTGAAAGCGCTTGAAACCGTCGTAATGTTGTAGAAAGCAATGTAAAGTAGCGAGTAAAACGTTTTCTAACGATAGAAGTGCGAAGGTTATGTTAGGTTGAGTTATGTTAGTTTAAGCTAGGTAGCGTCGTGAAACCACCAAAAACGACGTCATCTAACGAGATAGTGTTGTTTTATTGCGAGTACGAAACTGCGACAGGTAAAATGTTGTGAAAGCACTCAAAACGGCATGAACAAGCCAAATACTGCGTGTTGTACCGTTACAAGTGCGAAACTGCTATGTTGTGACATTCTCGGTAAAGCGCATGCAAGTATCGTGAAACCTTAAAGAACGATGTCATTTAGCGAGATACAGCGTTCTGTACTGTAATAAGTTTGTGAGAAACTGTGAGGTCAAGCAAATATCGTAATTGTGAACGAAACAGTGTAATTGAGCGTCTTTAGATACAAGTGCGAATGTTAGGTTAGGTTGACATATCCACCGTCGTAAAACCGCATTAAACAATGTCACTTAGTGAGATGTAGTGTTTTTCAACATTACAAGTCGGGAACTACGATATCTAATGTGAAAGCGCATGAAACAGTCGTAATCTTGTAGAAAACATTGTAAAGTTGCGAGTAAACGTTTTCTAACGATAGAAGTGCGAAGGTTAGGTTAGGTTAGGTTAGTTTAAGCTAGGTAGCGTCGTGAACTACCAAAAACGACGTCATCTAACGAGATAGTGTTGTTTTATTGCGAGTACGAAACTGCGATAGGTAAAATGTTGTGAATGCACACAAAACGGCATGAACAAGCCAAATACTGCGTGTTCTACCGTTACAAGTGCGAAACTGCTATATTGTGATATTCTCGTTAAAGCGCATGCAAGCATCGTGAAACCTTAAAGAACGATGTCATTTAGCGAGATACAGCGTTCTGTACTGCAATAAGTTGGTGAAAAACTGTGAGGTTATGCAAATATCGTAATTGTGAACGAAACAGTGTAATAGAGCGTTTTTCAATACAAGTACGAATGTTAGGTTAGGTTAAGATATGAACCGTCGTAAAACCGCATTAAACAATGTCACTTAGTGAGATGCAGTGTTTTTCACCATTACAAGTTGGGAACTGCGATATCTAATGTGAAAGCACTTGCAAACGTCGTTACGTTAGGTTAGGTTACGTTAGGTTAGGTTAGGTTACGTTAGGTTAGGTTTGGTTTGGTTAGGTTAGGTTAGGTTAGGTTGGGTTAGGTTAGGTTAGGTTACGTTAGGTTAAGGTATGAACCGTCGTAAAACCGCAATAAACAATGTCACTTAGTGAGATGCAGTGTTTTCACCTTTACAAGTTGCGAACTGCGATATCTAATGTGAAAGCGCTTGAAACCGTCGTAATGTTGTAGAAAGCAATGTAAAGTAGCGAGTAAAACGTTTTCTAACTATAGAAGTGCGAAGGTTATGTTAGGTTGAGTTATGTTAGTTTAAGCTAGGTAGCGTCGTGAAACCACCAAAAACGACGTCATCTAACGAGATAGTGTTGTTTTATTGCGAGTACGAAACTGCGATAGGTAAAATGTTGTGAAAGCACACAAAACGGCATGAACAAGCCAAAGACTGCGTGTTGTACCGTTACAAGTGCGAAAGTGCTATGTTGTGACATTCTCGGTAAAGCGCATGCAAGTATCGTGAAACCTTAAAGAACGATGTCATTTAGCGAGATACAGCGTTCTGTACTGTAATAAGTTGGTGAGAAACTGTGAGGTCAAGCAAATATCGTAATTGTGAACGAAACAGTGTAATTGAGCGTCTTTAGATACAAGTGCGAATGTTAGGTTAGGTTGACATATCAACCGTCGTAAAACCGCATTAAACAATGTCACTTAGTGAGATGTAGTGTTTTTCAACATTACAAGTCGGGAACTACGATATCTAATGTGAAAGCGCATGAAACCGTCGTAATATTGTAGAAAACATTGTAAGGTGGCAAGTGAAACGTTTTCTAACGATAGAAGTGCGAAGGTTAGGCTAGGTTAGGTTAGTTTAAGCTAGGTAGCGTCGTGAACTACCAAAAACGACGTCATCTAACGAGATAGTGTTGTTTTATTGCGAGTATTAAACTGCGATAGGTAAAATGTTGTGAATGCACACAAAACGGCATGAACAAGCCAAATACTGCGTGTTCTACCGTTACAAGTGCGAAACTGCTATATTGTGATATTCTCGTTAAAGCGCATGCAAGCATCGTGAAACCTTAAAGAACGATGTCATTTAGCGAGATACACCGTTCTGTACTGCAATAAGTTGGTGAAAAACTGTGAGGTTATGCAAATATCGTAATTTTGAACGAAACAGTGTAATAGAGCGTTTTTCAATACAAGTACGAATGTTAGGTTAGGTTAAGATATGAACCGTCGTAAAACCGCATTAAACAATGTCACTTAGTGAGATGCAGTGTTTTTCACCATTACAAGTTGGGAACTGCGATATCTAATGTGAAAGCACTTGCAAACGTCGTTACGTTAGGTTAGGTTACGTTAGGTTAGGTTAGGTTACGTTAGGTTAGGTTTGGTTTGGTTAGGTTAGGTTAGGTTAGGTTGGGTTAGGTTAGGTTAGGTTACGTTAGGTTAAGGTATGAACCGTCGTAAAACCGCAATAAACAATGTCACTTAGTGAGATGCAGTGTTTTCACCTTTACAAGTTGCGAACTGCGATATCTAATGTGAAAGCGCTTGAAACCGTCGTAATGTTGTAGAAAGCAATGTAAAGTAGCGAGTAAAACGTTTTCTAACTATAGAAGTGCGAAGGTTATGTTAGGTTGAGTTATGTTAGTTTAAGCTAGGTAGCGTCGTGAAACTACCAAAAACAACGTCATCTAACGAGATAGTGTTGTTTGCGAGTACGAAACTGCGATAGGTGAAATGTTGTGAAAGCACACAAAACGGCATGAACAAGCCAAATACTGCGTGTTGTACCGTTACAAGTGCGAAACTGCTATGTTGTGATATTCTCGTTAAAGCGCATGCAAGCATCGTGAAACCTTAAAGAACGATGTCATTTAGCGAGATACAGCGTTCTGTACTGCAATAAGTTGGTGAAAAACTGTGAGGTTACGCAAATATCCTAATTGTGAACGAAACAGTGTAATAGAGCGTTTTTTAATACAAGTGCGAATGTTAGGTTAGGTTAAGATATGAACCGTCGTAAAACCGCATTAATCAATGTCACTTAGTGAGATGCAGTGTTTTTCACCATTACAAGTCGGGAACTGCGATATCTAATGTGAAAGCGCTTGCAAACGTCGTTAGGTTAGGTTCGGTTAGGTTAGGTTAGGTTAGGTTAGGTTAGGTTACGTTAGGTTAGGTTAGGTTAGGTTTGGTTAGGTTAGGTTAGGTTAGGTTAGGTTACGTTAGGTTAAGGTATGAACCGTCGTAAAACCGCAATAAACAATGTCACTTAGTGAGATGCAGTGTTTTTCACCTTTACAAGTTGGGAACTGCGATATCTAATGTGAAAGCGCTTGAAACCGTCGTAATGTTGTAGAAAGCAATGTAAAGTAGCGAGTAAAACGTTTTCCAACGATAGAAGTGCGAAGGTTATGTTAGGTTGAGTTATGTTAGTTTAAGCTAGGTAGCGTCGTGAAACCACCAAAAACGACGTCATCTAACGAGATAGTGTTGTTTTATTGCGAGTACGAAACTGCGATAGGTAAAATGTTGTGAAAGCACACAAAACGGCATGAACAAGCAAAATACTGCGTGTTGTACTGTTACAAGTGCGAAAGTGCTATGTTGTGACATTCTCGGTAAAGCGCATGCAAGTATCGTGAAACCTTAAAGAACGATGTCATTTAGCGAGATACAGCATTCTGTACTGTAATAAGTTGGTGAGAAACTGTGAGGTCAAGCAAATATCGTAATTGTGAACGAAACAGTGTAATTGAGCGTCTTTAGATACAAGTGCGAATGTTAGGTTAGGTTGACATATCAACCGTCGTAAAACCGCATTAAACAATGTCACTTAGTGAGATGTAGTGTTTTTCAACATTACAAGTTGGGAACTACGATATCTAATGTGAAAGCGCATGAAACCGTCGTAATCTTGTAGAAAACATTGTAAAGTGGCGAGTAAAACGTTTTCTAACGATAGAAGTGCGAAGGTTAGGTTAGGTTAGGTTAGTTTAAGCTAGGTAGCGTCGTGAAACTACCAAAAACGACGTCATCTAACGAGATAGTGTTGTTTTATAGCGAGTATTAAACTGCGATAGGTGAAATGTTGTGAAAGCACACAAAACGGCATGAACAAGCCAAATACTGCGTGTTCTACCGTTACAAGTGCGAAACTGCTATATTGTGATATTCTCGTTAAAGCGCATGCAAGCATCGTGAAACCTTGAAGAACAATGTCATTTAGCGAGATACAGCGTTCTGTACTGCAATAAGTTGATGAAAAACTGTGAGGTTATGCAAATATCCTAATTGTGAACGAAACAGTGTAATAGAGCGTTTTTTAATACAAGTGCGAATGTTAGGTTAGGTTAAGATATGAACCGTCGTAAAACCGCATTAATCAATGTCACTTAGTGAGATGCAGTGTTTTTCACCATTACAAGTAGGGAACTGCGATATCTAATGTGAAAGCGCTTGCAAACGTCGTTAGGTTAGGTTAGGTTACGTTAGGTTAGGTTAGGTTACGTTAGGTTAGGTTTGGTTTGGTTAGGTTAGGTTAGGTTAGGTTGGGTTAGGTTAGGTTAAGTTACGTTAGGTTAAGGTATGAACCGTCGTAAAACCGCAATAAACAATGTCACTTAGTGAGATGCAGTGTTTTCACCTTTACAAGTTGCGAACTGCGATATCTAATGTGAAAGCGCTTGAAACCGTCGTAATGTTGTAGAAAGCAATGTAAAGTAGCGAGTAAAACGTTTTCTAACTATAGAAGTGCGAAGGTTATGTTAGGTTGAGTTATGTTAGTTTAAGCTAGGTAGCGTCGTGAAACCACCAAAAACGACGTCATCTAACGAGATAGTGTTGTTTTATTGCGAGTACGAAACTGCGATAGGTAAAATGTTGTGAAAGCACACAAAACGGCATGAACAAGCCAAAGACTGCGTGTTGTACCGTTACAAGTGCGAAAGTGCTATGTTGTGACATTCTCGGTAAAGCGCATGCAAGTATCGTGAAACCTTAAAGAACGATGTCATTTAGCGAGATACAGCGTTCTGTACTGTAATAAGTTGGTGAGAAACTGTGAGGTCAAGCAAATATCGTAATTGTGAACGAAACAGTGTAATTGAGCGTCTTTAGATACAAGTGCGAATGTTAGGTTAGGTTGACATATCAACCGTCGTAAAATCGCATTAAACAATGTCACTTAGTGAGATGTAGTGTTTTTCAACATTACAAGTCGGGAACTACGATATCTAATGTGAAAGCGCATGAAACCGTCGTAATCTTGTAGAAAACATTGTAAAGTGGCGAGTAAAACGTTTTCTAACGATAGAAGTGCGAAGGTTAGGTTAGGTTAGGTTAGTTTAAGCTAGGTAGCGTCGTGAAACTACCAAAAACGACGTCATCTAACGAGATAGTGTTGTTTTATAGCGAGTATTAAACTGCGATAGGTGAAATGTTGTGAAACACACAAAACGGCATGAACAAGCCAAATACTGCGTGTTCTACCGTTACAAGTGCGAAACTGCTATATTGTGATATTCTCGTTAAAGCGCATGCAAGCATCGTGAAACCTTAAAGAACAATGTCATTTAGCGAGATACAGCGTTCTGTACTGCAATAAGTTGGTGAAAAACTGAGGTTATGCAAATATCCTAATTGTGAACGAAACAGTGTAATAGAGCGTTTTTTAATACAAGTGCGAATGTTAGGTTAGGTTAAGATATGAACCGCCGTAAAACCGCATTAATCAATGTCACTTAGTGAGATGCAGTGTTTTTCACCATTACAAGTCGGGAACTGCGATATCTAATGTGAAAGCGCTTGCAAACGTCGTTAGGTTAGGTTAGGTTAGGTTAGGTTACGTTAGGTTAGGTTAGGTTAGGTTTGGTTAGGTTAGGTTAGGTTAGGGTATGTTAGGTAAGGTTTGGTTAGGTTAGGTTAGGTTAGGTTGGTTTAGGTAAGGTTAGGTTAGGTTAAGATATGAACCGCGCTAAAACCGCGTTAAACAATGTCACTTAGAGAGATGCTGTGTTTTTCACCATTACAAGTCGGGAACTGCGATATCTAATGTGAAAGCGCATGAAACCGTCGTAATCTTGTAGAAAACATTGTAAAGTAGCGAATAAAACGTTTTCTAACGATAGAAGTGCGAAGGTTCGGTTAGTTTGAGTTATGTTAGTTTAAGCTAGGTAGCGTCGTGAAACCACCAAAAACGACGTCATCTAACGAGATAGTGTTGTTTTAATGCGAGTACGAAACTGCGACAGGTAAAATGTTGTGAAAGCACTCAAAACGGCAAGAACAAGCCAAATACTGCGTGTTGTACCGTGACAAGTGCGAAACTGCTATGTTGTGACATTCTCGGTAAAGCGCATGCAAGTATCGTGAAACCTTAAAGAACGATGTCATTTAGCGAGATACAGCGTTCTGTACTGTAATAAGTTGGTGAGAAACTGTGAGGTCAAGCAAATATCGTAATTGTGAACGAAACAGTGTAATAGAGCGTTTTTCAATACAATGTTAGGTTAGGTTAAGATATGAACCGTCGTAAAACCGCATTAAACAATGTCACTTAGTGAGATGCAGTGTTTTTCACCATTACAAGTTGGGAACTGCGATATCTAATGTGAAAGCACTTGCAAACGTCGTTACGTTAGGTTAGGTTACGTTAGGTTAGGTTAGGTTACGTTAGGTTAGGTTTGGTTTGGTTAGGTTAGGTTAGGTTATGTTAGGTTAGGTTGGGTTAGGTTAGGTTAGGTTACGTTAGGTTAAGGTATGAACCGTCGTAAAACCGCAATAAACAATGTCACTTAGTGAGATGCAGTGTTTTTCACCTTTACAAGTTGGGAACTGCGATATCTAATGTGAAAGCGCTTGAAACCGTCGTAATGTTGTAGAAAGCAATGTAAAGTAGCGAGTAAAACGTTTTCTAACGATAGAAGTGCGAAGGTTATGTTAGGTTGAGTTATGTTAGTTTAAGCTAGGTAGCGTCGTGAAACCACCAAAAACGACGTCATCTAACGAGATAGTGTTGTTTTATTGCGAGTACGAAACTGCGACAGGTAAAATGTTGTGAAAGCACTCAAAACGGCATGAACAAGCCAAATACTGCGTGTTGTACCGTTACAAGTGCGAAACTGCTATGTTGTGACATTCTCGGTAAAGCGCATGCAAGTATCGTGAAACCTTAAAGAACGATGTCATTTAGCGAGATACAGCGTTCTGTACTGTAATAAGTTTGTGAGAAACTGTGAGGTCAAGCAAATATCGTAATTGTGAACGAAACAGTGTAATTGAGCGTCTTTAGATACAAGTGCGAATGTTAGGTTAGGTTGACATATCCACCGTCGTAAAACCGCATTAAACAATGTCACTTAGTGAGATGTAGTGTTTTTCAACATTACAAGTCGGGAACTACGATATCTAATGTGAAAGCGCATGAAACAGTCGTAATCTTGTAGAAAACATTGTAAAGTTGCGAGTAAACGTTTTCTAACGATAGAAGTGCGAAGGTTAGGTTAGGTTAGGTTAGTTTAAGCTAGGTAGCGTCGTGAACTACCAAAAACGACGTCATCTAACGAGATAGTGTTGTTTTATTGCGAGTATTAAACTGCGATAGGTAAAATGTTGTGAATGCACACAAAACGGCATGAACAAGCCAAATACTGCGTGTTCTACCGTTACAAGTGCGAAACTGCTATATTGTGATATTCTCGTTAAAGCGCATGCAAGCATCGTGAAACCTTAAAGAACGATGTCATTTAGCGAGATACAGCGTTCTGTACTGCAATAAGTTGGTGAAAAACTGTGAGGTTATGCAAATATCGTAATTGTGAACGAAACAGTGTAATAGAGCGTTTTTCAATACAAGTACGAATGTTAGGTTAGGTTAAGATATGAACCGTCGTAAAACCGCATTAAACAATGTCACTTAGTGAGATGCAGTGTTTTTCACCATTACAAGTTGGGAACTGCGATATCTAATGTGAAAGCACTTGCAAACGTCGTTACGTTAGGTTAGGTTACGTTAGGTTAGGTTAGGTTACGTTAGGTTAGGTTTGGTTTGGTTAGGTTAGGTTAGGTTAGGTTGGGTTAGGTTAGGTTAGGTTACGTTAGGTTAAGGTATGAACCGTCGTAAAACCGCAATAAACAATGTCACTTAGTGAGATGCAGTGTTTTCACCTTTACAAGTTGCGAACTGCGATATCTAATGTGAAAGCGCTTGAAACCGTCGTAATGTTGTAGAAAGCAATGTAAAGTAGCGAGTAAAACGTTTTCTAACTATAGAAGTGCGAAGGTTATGTTAGGTTGAGTTATGTTAGTTTAAGCTAGGTAGCGTCGTGAAACCACCAAAAACGACGTCATCTAACGAGATAGTGTTGTTTTATTGCGAGTACGAAACTGCGATAGGTAAAATGTTGTGAAAGCACACAAAACGGCATGAACAAGCCAAAGACTGCGTGTTGTACCGTTACAAGTGCGAAAGTGCTATGTTGTGACATTCTCGGTAAAGCGCATGCAAGTATCGTGAAACCTTAAAGAACGATGTCATTTAGCGAGATACAGCGTTCTGTACTGTAATAAGTTGGTGAGAAACTGTGAGGTCAAGCAAATATCGTAATTGTGAACGAAACAGTGTAATTGAGCGTCTTTAGATACAAGTGCGAATGTTAGGTTAGGTTGACATATCAACCGTCGTAAAACCGCATTAAACAATGTCACTTAGTGAGATGTAGTGTTTTTCAACATTACAAGTCGGGAACTACGATATCTAATGTGAAAGCGCATGAAACCGTCGTAATATTGTAGAAAACATTGTAAGGTGGCAAGTGAAACGTTTTCTAACGATAGAAGTGCGAAGGTTAGGCTAGGTTAGGTTAGTTTAAGCTAGGTAGCGTCGTGAACTACCAAAAACGACGTCATCTAACGAGATAGTGTTGTTTTATTGCGAGTATTAAACTGCGATAGGTAAAATGTTGTGAATGCACACAAAACGGCATGAACAAGCCA
Source organism: Rhipicephalus microplus (assembly GCF_043290135.1). Taxonomy (NCBI): domain Eukaryota; kingdom Metazoa; phylum Arthropoda; class Arachnida; order Ixodida; family Ixodidae; genus Rhipicephalus; species Rhipicephalus microplus. The sequence continues at coordinate 3,621,746 of NW_027464610.1, read as the reverse complement.
AATACTGCGTGTTCTACCGTTACAAGTGCGAAACTGCTATATTGTGATATTCTCGTTAAAGCGCATGCAAGCATCGTGAAACCTTAAAGAACGATGTCATTTAGCGAGATACAGCGTTCTGTACTGCAATAAGTTGGTGAAAAACTGTGAGGTTATGCAAATATCGTAATTTTGAACGAAACAGTGTAATAGAGCGTTTTTCAATACAAGTACGAATGTTAGGTTAGGTTAAGATATGAACCGTCGTAAAACCGCATTAAACAATGTCACTTAGTGAGATGCAGTGTTTTTCACCATTACAAGTTGGGAACTGCGATATCTAATGTGAAAGCGCTTGCAAACGTCGTTAGGTTAGGTTCGGTTAGGTTAGGTTAGGTTAGGTTAGGTTAGGTTACGTTAGGTTAGGTTAGGTTAGGTTAGGTTTGGTTAGGTTAGGTTAGGTTAGGTTACGTTAGGTTAAGGTATGAACCGTCGTAAAACCGCAATAAACAATGTCACTTAGTGAGATGCAGTGTTTTTCACCTTTACAAGTTGGGAACTGCGATATCTAATGTGAAAGCGCTTGAAACCGTCGTAATGTTGTAGAAAGCAATGTAAAGTAGCGAGTAAAACGTTTTCCAACGATAGAAGTGCGAAGGTTATGTTAGGTTGAGTTATGTTAGTTTAGGCTAGGTAGCGTCGTGAAACCACCAAAAACGACGTCATCTAACGAGATAGTGTTGTTTTATTGCGAGTACGTAACTGCGATAGGTAAAATGTTGTGAAAGCACACAAAACGGCATGAACAAGCAAAATACTGCGTGTTGTACTGTTACAAGTGCGAAAGTGCTATGTTGTGACATTCTCGGTAAAGCGCATGCAAGTATCGTGAAACCTTAAAGAACGATGTCATTTAGCGAGATACAGCGTTCTGTACTGTAATAAGTTGGTGAGAAACTGTGAGGTCAAGCAAATATCGTAATTGTGAACGAAACAGTGTAATTGAGCGTCTTTAGATACAAGTGCGAATGTTAGGTTAGGTTGACATATCAACCGTCGTAAAACCGCATTAAACAATGTCACTTAGTGAGATGTAGTGTTTTTCAACATTACAAGTTGGGAACTACGATATCTAATGTGAAAGCGCATGAAACCGTCGTAATCTTGTAGAAAACATTGTAAAGTGGCGAGTAAAACGTTTTCTAACGATAGAAGTGCGAAGGTTAGGTTAGGTTAGGTTAGTTTAAGCTAGGTAGCGTCGTGAAACTACCAAAAACGACGTCATCTAACGAGATAGTGTTGTTTTATAGCGAGTATTAAACTGCGATAGGTGAAATGTTGTGAAAGCACACAAAACGGCATGAACAAGCCAAATACTGCGTGTTCTACCGTTACAAGTGCGAAACTGCTATATTGTGATATTCTCGTTAAAGCGCATGCAAGCATCGTGAAACCTTAAAGAACAATGTTATTTAGCGAGATACAGCGTTCTGTACTGCAATAAGTTGGTGAAAAACTGTGAGGTTATGCAAATATCCTAATTGTGAACGAAACAGTGTAATAGAGCGTTTTTTAATACAAGTGCGAATGTTAGGTTAGGTTAAGATATGAACCGTCGTAAAACCGCATTAATCAATGTCACTTAGTGAGATGCAGCGTTTTTCACCATTACAAGTAGGGAACTGCGATATCTAATGTGAAAGCGCTTGCAAACGTCGTTAGGTTAGGTTAGGTTAGGTTAGGTTAGGTTACGTTGGGTTAGGTTAGGTTAGGTTTGGTTAGGTTAGGTTAGGTTAGGTTAGGTTAGGGTATGTTAGGTAAGGTTTGGTTAGGTAAGGTTAGGTTAGTTTAGGTTGGTTTAGGTAAGGTTAGGTTAGGTTAAGATATGAACCGCGCTAAAACCGCGTTAAACAATGTCACTTAGTGAGATGCTGTGTTTTTCACCATTACAAGTCGGAAACTGCGATATCTAATGTGAAAGCGCATGAAACCGTCGTAATCTTGTAGAAAACATTGTAAAGTAGCGAATAAAACGTTTTCTAACGATAGAAGTGCGAAGGTTCGGTTAGTTTGAGTTATGTTAGTTTAAGCTAGGTAGCGTCGTGAAACCACCAAAAACGACGTCATCTAACGAGATAGTGTTGTTTTATTGCGAGTACGAAACTGCGACAGGTAAAATGTTGTGAAAGCACTCAAAACGGCATGAACAAGCCAAATACTGCGTGTTGTACCGTTACAAGTGCGAAACTGCTATGTTGTGACATTCTCGGTAAAGCGCATGCAAGTATCGTGAAACCTTAAAGAACGATGTCATTTAGCGAGATACAGCGTTCTGTACTGTAATAAGTTGGTGAGAAACTGTGAGGTCAAGCAAATATCGTAATTGTGAACGAAACAGTGTAATTGAGCGTCTTTAGATACAAGTGCGAATGTTAGGTTAGGTTGACATATCAACCGTCGTAAAACCGCATTAAACAATGTCACTTAGTGAGATGTAGTGTTTTTCAACATTACAAGTCGGGAACTACGATATCTAATGTGAAAGCGCATGAAACAGTCGTAATCTTGTAGAAAACATTGTAAAGTTGCGAGTAAACGTTTTCTAACGATAGAAGTGCGAAGGTTAGGTTAGGTTAGGTTAGTTTAAGCTAGGTAGCGTCGTGAACTACCAAAAACGACGTCATCTAACGAGATAGTGTTGTTTTATTGCGAGTATTAAACTGCGATAGGTAAAATGTTGTGAATGCACACAAAACGGCATGAACAAGCCAAATACTGCGTGTTCTACCGTTACAAGTGCGAAACTGCTATATTGTGATATTCTCGTTAAAGCGCATGCAAGCATCGTGAAACCTTAAAGAACGATGTCATTTAGCGAGATACAGCGTTCTGTACTGCAATAAGTTGGTGAAAAACTGTGAGGTTATGCAAATATCGTAATTGTGAACGAAACAGTGTAATAGAGCGTTTTTCAATACAAGTACGAATGTTAGGTTAGGTTAAGATATGAACCGTCGTAAAACCGCATTAAACAATGTCACTTAGTGAGATGCAGTGTTTTTCACCATTACAAGTTGGGAACTGCGATATCTAATGTGAAAGCACTTGCAAACGTCGTTACGTTAGGTTAGGTTACGTTAGGTTAGGTTAGGTTACGTTAGGTTAGGTTTGGTTTGGTTAGGTTAGGTTAGGTTAGGTTGGGTTGAGTTGGGTTAGGTTAGGTTAGGTTAGGTTAGGTTGGGTTAGGTTAGGTTAGGTTACGTTAGGTTAGGTTACGTTAGGTTAGGTTACGTTAGGTTAGGTTAGGTTAGGTTACGTTACGTAAGGTTATGTTAGGTTAGGTAAGGATAATTTGGTTAGGTTAGGTAAGGTTAGGTTAGGTTAGGTTAGGTTGGGTTGGGTGTTGTTGGGTTGGGTTGGGTTGGGTTAGGTTGGGTTAGGTTAGGTTAGGTTACGTTAGGTTAGGTTAGGTTAGGTTACGTTAGGTTATGTTAGGTTAGGTTAGGTTACGTTAGGTTAGGTTAAGTTAGGTTAGGTTAGGTTTGGTTAGGTTAGGTTAGGTTAGTTTAGGTTAGGTTAGGTTGGGTTGGGTTGGGTTGGGTTAGGTTGGGTTAGGTTAGGTTAGGTTGGGTTAGGTTAGTTTAGGTTAGGTTAGGTTAGGTTAGGTTAAGTTGGGTTGGGTTAGGTTAGGTTAGGTTAGGTTAGGTAAGGTTAGGTTAGGTTAGGTTAGGTTAGGTTAAGGTATGAACCGTCGTAAAACCGCATTAAACAATGTCACTTAGTGAGATGCAGTGTTTTCACCTTTACAAGTTGCGAACTGCGATATCTAATGTGAAAGCGCTTGAAACCGTCGTAATGTTGTAGAAAGCAATGTAAAGTAGCGAGTAAAACGTTTTCTAACGATAGAAGTGCGAAGGTTATGTTAGGTTGAGTTATGTTTAAGCTAGGTAGCGTCGTGAAACCACCAAAAACGACGTCATCTAACGAGATAGTGTTGTTTTATTGCGAGTACGAAAGTGCGATAGGTAAAATGTTGTGAAAGCACACAAAACGGCATGAACAAGCCAAATACTGCGTGTTGTACCGTTACAAGTGCGAAAGTGCTATGTTGTGACATTCTCGGTAAAGCGCATGCAAGTATCGTGAAACCTTAAAGAACGATGTCATTTAGCGAGATACAGCGTTCTGTACTGTAATAAGTTGGTGAGAAACTGTGAGGTCAAGCAAATATCGTAATTGTGAACGAAACAGTGTAATTGAGCGTCTTTAGATACAAGTGCGAACGTTAGGTTAGGTTGACATATCAACCGTCGTAAAACCGCATTAAACAATGTCACTTAGTGAGATGTAGTGTTTTTCAACATTACAAGTCGGGAACTACGATATCTAATGTGAAAGCGCATGAAACCGTCGTAATCTTGTAGAAAACATTGTAAAGTGGCGAGTAAAACGTTTTCTAACGATAGAAGTGCGAAGGTTAGGTTAGGTTAGGTTAGTTTAAGCTAGGTAGCGTCGTGAAACTACCAAAAACGACGTCATCTAACGAGATAGTGTTGTTTTATAGCGAGTATTAAACTGCGATAGGTGAAATGTTGTGAAAGCACACAAAACGGCATGAACAAGCCAATTACTGCGTGTTCTACCGTTACAAGTGCGAAACTGCTATATTGTGATATTCTCGTTAAATCGTATGCAAGCATCGTGAAACCTTAAAGAACAATGTCATTTAGCGAGATACAGCGTTCTGTACTGCAATAGGTTGGTGAAAAACTGTGAGGTTATGCAAATATCGTAATTGTGAACAAAACAGTGTAATAGAGCGTTTTTAGATACAAGTGCGAATGTTAGGTTAGGTTAAGATATGAACCGTCGTAAAACCGCATTAAACAAGGTCAATTACTGAGATGCAGTGTTTTTCACCATTAAAAGTGGGGAACTGCGATATTTAATGTGAAAGCGCTTGCAACCGTCGTTAGGTTAGGTTAGGTTAGGTTAGGTTAGGTTAGGTTTGGTTAGGTTAGGTTAGGTTAGGTTAGGTTAGGTTAGGTTAGGTTAGGTTAGGTTAGGTTAAGGTATGAACCGTCGTAAAACCGCAATAAACAATGTCACTTAGTGAGATGCAGTGTTTTTCACCTTTACAAGTCGGAAACTGCGATATCTAATGTGAAAGCGCATGAAACCGTCGTAATCTTGTAGAAAACATTGTAAAGTAGCGAATAAAACGTTTTCTAACGATAGAAGTGCGAAGGTTCGGTTAGTTTGAGTTATGTTAGTTTAAGCTAGGTAGCGTCGTGAAACCACCAAAAACGACGTCATCTAACGAGATAGTGTTGTTTTATTGCGAGTACGAAACTGCGACAGGTAAAATGTTGTGAAAGCACTCAAAACGGCATGAACAAGCCAAATACTGCGTGTTCTACCGTTACAAGTGCGAAACTGCTATATTGTGATATTCTCGTTAAAGCGCATGCAAGCATCGTGAAACCTTAAAGAACGATGTCATTTAGCGAGATACAGCGTTCTGTACTGCAATAAGTTGGTGAAAAACTGTGAGGTTATGCAAATATCCTAATTGTGAACGAAACAGTGTAATAGAGCGTTTTTTAATACAAGTGCGAATGTTAGGTTAGGTTAAGATATGAACCGTCGTAAAACCGCATTAATCAATGTCACTTAGTGAGATGCAGTGTTTTTCACCATTACAAGTAGGGAACTGCGATATCTAATGTGAAAGCGCTTGCAAACGTCGTTAGGTTAGGTTAGGTTAGGTTAGGTTAGGTTACGTTGGGTTAGGTTAGGTTAGGTTTGGTTAGGTTAGGTTAGGTTAGGTTAGGTTAGGGTATGTTAGGTAAGGTTTGGTTAGGTTAGGTTAGGTTAGGTTGGTTTAGGTAAGGTTAGGTTAGGTTAAGATATGAACCGCGCTAAAACCGCGTTAAACAATGTCACTTAGTGAGATGCTGTGTTTTTCACCATTACAAGTCGGAAACTGCGATATCTAATGTGAAAGCGCATGAAACCGTCGTAATCTTGTAGAAAACATTGTAAAGTAGCGAATAAAACGTTTTCTAACGATAGAAGTGCGAAGGTTCGGTTAGTTTGAGTTATGTTAGTTTAAGCTAGGTAGCGTCGTGAAACCACCAAAAACGACGTCATCTAACGAGATAGTGTTGTTTTATTGCGAGTACGAAACTGCGACAGGTAAAATGTTGTGAAAGCACTCAAAACGGCATGAACAAGCCAAATACTGCGTGTTGTACCGTTACAAGTGCGAAACTGCTATGTTGTGACATTCTCGGTAAAGCGCATGCAAGTATCGTGAAACCTTAAAGAACGATGTCATTTAGCGAGATACAGCGTTCTGTACTGTAATAAGTTGGTGAGAAACTGTGAGGTCAAGCAAATATCGTAATTGTGAACGAAACAGTGTAATTGAGCGTCTTTAGATACAAGTGCGAATGTTAGGTTAGGTTGACATATCAACCGTCGTAAAACCGCATTAAACAATGTCACTTAGTGAGATGTAGTGTTTTTCAACATTACAAGTCGGGAACTACGATATCTAATGTGAAAGCGCATGAAACAGTCGTAATCTTGTAGAAAACATTGTAAAGTTGCGAGTAAACGTTTTCTAACGATAGAAGTGCGAAGGTTAGGTTAGGTTAGGTTAGTTTAAGCTAGGTAGCGTCGTGAACTACCAAAAACGACGTCATCTAACGAGATAGTGTTGTTTTATTGCGAGTATTAAACTGCGATAGGTAAAATGTTGTGAATGCACACAAAACGGCATGAACAAGCCAAATACTGCGTGTTCTACCGTTACAAGTGCGAAACTGCTATATTGTGATATTCTCGTTAAAGCGCATGCAAGCATCGTGAAACCTTAAAGAACGATGTCATTTAGCGAGATACAGCGTTCTGTACTGCAATAAGTTGGTGAAAAACTGTGAGGTTATGCAAATATCGTAATTGTGAACGAAACAGTGTAATAGAGCGTTTTTCAATACAAGTACGAATGTTAGGTTAGGTTAAGATATGAACCGTCGTAAAACCGCATTAAACAATGTCACTTAGTGAGATGCAGTGTTTTTCACCATTACAAGTTGGGAACTGCGATATCTAATGTGAAAGCACTTGCAAACGTCGTTACGTTAGGTTAGGTTACGTTAGGTTAGGTTAGGTTACGTTAGGTTAGGTTTGGTTTGGTTAGGTTAGGTTAGGTTGGGTTGAGTTGGGTTAGGTTAGGTTAGGTTAGGTTAGGTTGGGTTAGGTTAGGTTAGGTTACGTTAGGTTAGGTTACGTTAGGTTAGGTTACGTTAGGTTAGGTTAGGTTAGGTTACGTTACGTAAGGTTATGTTAGGTTAGGTAAGGATAATTTGGTTAGGTTAGGTAAGGTTAGGTTAGGTTAGGTTAGGTTGGGTTGGGTGTTGTTGGGTTGGGTTGGGTTGGGTTAGGTTGGGTTAGGTTAGGTTAGGTTACGTTAGGTTAGGTTAGGTTAGGTTACGTTAGGTTATGTTAGGTTAGGTTAGGTTACGTTAGGTTAGGTTAAGTTAGGTTAGGTTAGGTTTGGTTAGGTTAGGTTAGGTTAGTTTAGGTTAGGTTAGGTTGGGTTGGGTTGGGTTGGGTTAGGTTGGGTTAGGTTAGGTTAGGTTGGGTTAGGTTAGTTTAGGTTAGGTTAGGTTAGGTTAGGTTAAGTTGGGTTGGGTTAGGTTAGGTTAGGTTAGGTTAGGTAAGGTTAGGTTAGGTTAGGTTAGGTTAGGTTAAGGTATGAACCGTCGTAAAACCGCATTAAACAATGTCACTTAGTGAGATGCAGTGTTTTCACCTTTACAAGTTGCGAACTGCGATATCTAATGTGAAAGCGCTTGAAACCGTCGTAATGTTGTAGAAAGCAATGTAAAGTAGCGAGTAAAACGTTTTCTAACGATAGAAGTGCGAAGGTTATGTTAGGTTGAGTTATGTTTAAGCTAGGTAGCGTCGTGAAACCACCAAAAACGACGTCATCTAACGAGATAGTGTTGTTTTATTGCGAGTACGAAAGTGCGATAGGTAAAATGTTGTGAAAGCACACAAAACGGCATGAACAAGCCAAATACTGCGTGTTGTACCGTTACAAGTGCGAAAGTGCTATGTTGTGACATTCTCGGTAAAGCGCATGCAAGTATCGTGAAACCTTAAAGAACGATGTCATTTAGCGAGATACAGCGTTCTGTACTGTAATAAGTTGGTGAGAAACTGTGAGGTCAAGCAAATATCGTAATTGTGAACGAAACAGTGTAATTGAGCGTCTTTAGATACAAGTGCGAACGTTAGGTTAGGTTGACATATCAACCGTCGTAAAACCGCATTAAACAATGTCACTTAGTGAGATGTAGTGTTTTTCAACATTACAAGTCGGGAACTACGATATCTAATGTGAAAGCGCATGAAACCGTCGTAATCTTGTAGAAAACATTGTAAAGTGGCGAGTAAAACGTTTTCTAACGATAGAAGTGCGAAGGTTAGGTTAGGTTAGGTTAGTTTAAGCTAGGTAGCGTCGTGAAACTACCAAAAACGACGTCATCTAACGAGATAGTGTTGTTTTATAGCGAGTATTAAACTGCGATAGGTGAAATGTTGTGAAAGCACACAAAACGGCATGAACAAGCCAATTACTGCGTGTTCTACCGTTACAAGTGCGAAACTGCTATATTGTGATATTCTCGTTAAATCGTATGCAAGCATCGTGAAACCTTAAAGAACAATGTCATTTAGCGAGATACAGCGTTCTGTATTGCAATAAGTTGGTGAAAAACTGTGAGGTTATGCAAATATCGTAATTGTGAATAAAACAGTGTAATAGAGCGTTTTTAGATACAAGTGCGAATGTTAGGTTAGGTTAAGATATGAACCGTCGTAAAACCGCATTAAACAAGGTCAATTACTGAGATGCAGTGTTTTTCACCATTAAAAGTGGGGAACTGCGATATTTAATGTGAAAGCGCTTGCAACCGTCGTTAGGTTAGGTTAGGTTAGGTTAGGTTAGGTTTGGTTAGGTTAGGTTAGGTTAGATTAGGTTAGGTTGGGTTGAGTTGGGTTAGGTTAGGTTAGGTTAGGTTAGGTTGGGTTAGGTTAGGTTAGGTTACGTTAGGTTAGGTTACGTTAGGTTAGGTTAGGTTAGGTTACGTTACGTAAGGTTATGTTAGGTTAGGTAAGGATAATTTGGTTAGGTTAGGTAAGGTTAGGTTAGGTTAGGTTAGGTTGGGTTGGGTGTTGTTGGGTTGGCTTGGGTTGGGTTAGGTTGGGTTAGGTTAGGTTAGGTTACGTTAGGTTAGGTTAGGTTAGGTTACGTTAGGTTATGTTAGGTTAGGTTAGGTTACGTTAGGTTAGGTTAAGTTAGGTTAGGTTAGGTTTGGTTAGGTTAGGTTAGGTTAGTTTAGGTTAGGTTAGGTTGGGTTGGGTTGGGTTGGGTTAGGTTGGGTTAGGTTAGGTTAGGTTGGGTTAGGTTAGTTTAGGTTAGGTTAGGTTAGGTTAGGTTAAGTTGGGTTGGGTTAGGTTAGTTATGAAATGGAAGCGCACAACGTAGAAGCAGACGGAAAGACAGGGACAAGCGCTAACTACCAACTGAAAGTTTATTCGGAAAAAATATGAAATATATACTAAAAGATGATACAGTGTCAAGGCACATACGATAACACCAAAGCACAGACCAAAAATGGCAACAACGATAGAATATCTTAGTGCGTCAGCCCTACCTTACCATCGCTTACTGTGCTTTACATTGATTAGTTAACTTCTACGGCATCTGCTAATGTTTAAAAACGCTAGCGGAACACGGGGCTTGCGTCAGCAAACCATCAATCGCTTTGTCCGATAAGGAGCTAGCGTTTTTAAACATTAGCAGATGCCGTAGAAGTTAACTAATCAATGTAAAGCACAGTAAGCGATGGTAAGGTAGGGCTGACGCACTAAGATATTCTATCGTTGTTGCCATTTTTGGTCTGTGCTTTGGTGTTATCGTATGTGCCTTGACACTGTATCATCTTTTAGTATATATTTCATATTTTTTCCGAATAAACTTTCAGTTGGTAGTTAGCGCTTGTCCCTGTCTTTCCGTCTGCTTCTACGTTGTGCGCTTCCATTTCATAATTAGTCATGTATCACCAACTCGCCCAATCAACCATTTTGGGTTAGGTTAGGTTAGGTTAGGTTAGGTAAGGTTAGGTTAGGTTAGGTTAGGTTAGGTTAAGGTATGAACCGTCGTAAAACCGCATTAAACAATGTCACTTAGTGAGATGCAGTGTTTTTCACCTTTACAAGTTGGGAACTGTGATATCTAATGTGAAAGCGCTTGAAACCGTCGTAATGTTGTAGAAAGCAATGTAAAGTAGCGAGTAAAACGTTTTCCAACGATAGAAGTGCGAAGGTTATGTTAGGTTGAGTTATGTTAGTTTAAGCTAGGTAGCGTCGTGAAACCACCAAAAACGACGTCATCTAACGAGATAGTGTTGTTTTATTGCGAGTACGAAACTGCGATAGGTAAAACGTTGTGAAAGCACACAAAACGGCATGAACAAGCCAAATACTGCGTGTTGTACTGTTACAAGTGCGAAAGTGCTATGTTGTGACATTCTCGGTAAAGCGCATGCAAGTATCGTGAAACCTTAAAGAACCATGTCATTTAGCGAGATACAGCGTTCTGTACTGCAATAGGTTGGTGAAAAACTGTGAGGTTATGCAAATATCGTAATTGTGAACAAAACAGTGTAATAGAGCGTTTTTAGATACAAGTGCGAATGTTAGGTTAGGTTAAGATATGAACCGTCGTAAAACCGCATTAAACAAGGTCAATTACTGAGATGCAGTGTTTTTCACCATTAAAAGTGGGGAACTGCGATATTTAATGTGAAAGCGCTTGCAACCGTCGTTAGGTTAGGTTAGGTTAGGTTAGGTTAGGTTAGGTTAGGTTTGGTTAGGTTAGGTTAGGTTAGGTTAGGTTAGGTTAGGTTAGGTTAGGTTAGGTTAGGTTAGGTTAGGTTAAGGTATGAACCGTCGTAAAACCGCAATAAACAATGTCACTTAGTGAGATGCAGTGTTTTTCACCTTTACAAGTCGGAAACTGCGATATCTAATGTGAAAGCGCATGAAACCGTCGTAATCTTGTAGAAAACATTGTAAAGTAGCGAATAAAACGTTTTCTAACGATAGAAGTGCGAAGGTTCGGTTAGTTTGAGTTATGTTAGTTTAAGCTAGGTAGCGTCGTGAAACCACCAAAAACGACGTCATCTAACGAGATAGTGTTGTTTTATTGCGAGTACGAAACTGCGACAGGTAAAATGTTGTGAAAGCACTCAAAACGGCATGAACAAGCCAAATACTGCGTGTTCTACCGTTACAAGTGCGAAACTGCTATATTGTGATATTCTCGTTAAAGCGCATGCAAGCATCGTGAAACCTTAAAGAACGATGTCATTTAGCGAGATACAGCGTTCTGTACTGCAATAAGTTGGTGAAAAACTGTGAGGTTATGCAAATATCCTAATTGTGAACGAAACAGTGTAATAGAGCGTTTTTTAATACAAGTGCGAATGTTAGGTTAGGTTAAGATATGAACCGTCGTAAAACCGCATTAATCAATGTCACTTAGTGAGATGCAGTGTTTTTCACCATTACAAGTAGGGAACTGCGATATCTAATGTGAAAGCGCTTGCAAACGTCGTTAGGTTAGGTTAGGTTAGGTTAGGTTAGGTTACGTTGGGTTAGGTTAGGTTAGGTTTGGTTAGGTTAGGTTAGGTTAGGTTAGGTTAGGGTATGTTAGGTAAGGTTTGGTTAGGTTAGGTTAGGTTAGGTTGGTTTAGGTAAGGTTAGGTTAGGTTAAGATATGAACCGCGCTAAAACCGCGTTAAACAATGTCACTTAGTGAGATGCTGTGTTTTTCACCATTACAAGTCGGAAACTGCGATATCTAATGTGAAAGCGCATGAAACCGTCGTAATCTTGTAGAAAACATTGTAAAGTAGCGAATAAAACGTTTTCTAACGATAGAAGTGCGAAGAATCGGTTAGTTTGAGTTATGTTAGTTTAAGCTAGGTAGCGTCGTGAAACCACCAAAAACGACGTCATCTAACGAGATAGTGTTGTTTTATTGCGAGTACGAAACTGCGACAGGTAAAATGTTGTGAAAGCACTCAAAACGGCATGAACAAGCCAAATACTGCGTGTTGTACCGTTACAAGTGCGAAACTGCTATGTTGTGACATTCTCGGTAAAGCGCATGCAAGTATCGTGAAACCTTAAAGAACGATGTCATTTAGCGAGATACAGCGTTCTGTACTGTAATAAGTTGGTGAGAAACTGTGAGGTCAAGCAAATATCGTAATTGTGAACGAAACAGTGTAATTGAGCGTCTTTAGATACAAGTGCGAATGTTAGGTTAGGTTGACATATCAACCGTCGTAAAACCGCATTAAACAATGTCACTTAGTGAGATGTAGTGTTTTTCAACATTACAAGTCGGGAACTACGATATCTAATGTGAAAGCGCATGAAACAGTCGTAATCTTGTAGAAAACATTGTAAAGTTGCGAGTAAACGTTTTCTAACGATAGAAGTGCGAAGGTTAGGTTAGGTTAGGTTAGTTTAAGCTAGGTAGCGTCGTGAACTACCAAAAACGACGTCATCTAACGAGATAGTGTTGTTTTATAGCGAGTATTAAACTGCGATAGGTGAAATGTTGTGAAAGCACACAAAACGGCATGAACAAGCCAATTACTGCGTGTTCTACCGTTACAAGTGCGAAACTGCTATATTGTGATATTCTCGTTAAATCGTATGCAAGCATCGTGAAACCTTAAAGAACAATGTCATTTAGCGAGATACAGCGTTCTGTATTGCAATAAGTTGGTGAAAAACTGTGAGGTTATGCAAATATCGTAATTGTGAATAAAACAGTGTAATAGAGCGTTTTTAGATACAAGTGCGAATGTTAGGTTAGGTTAAGATATGAACCGTCGTAAAACCGCATTAAACAAGGTCAATTACTGAGATGCAGTGTTTTTCACCATTAAAAGTGGGGAACTGCGATATTTAATGTGAAAGCGCTTGCAACCGTCGTTAGGTTAGGTTAGGTTAGGTTAGGTTAGGTTAGGTTTGGTTAGGTTAGGTTAGGTTAGGTTAGGTTAGGTTAGATTAGGTTAGGTTGGGTTGAGTTGGGTTAGGTTAGGTTAGGTTAGGTTAGGTTGGGTTAGGTTAGGTTAGGTTACGTTAGGTTAGGTTACGTTAGGTTAGGTTAGGTTACGTTACGTTACGTAAGGTTATGTTAGGTTAGGTAAGGATAATTTGGTTAGGTTAGGTAAGGTTAGGTTAGGTTAGGTTAGGTTGGGTTGGGTGTTGTTGGGTTGGCTTGGGTTGGGTTAGGTTGGGTTAGGTTAGGTTAGGTTACGTTAGGTTAGGTTAGGTTAGGTTACGTTAGGTTATGTTAGGTTAGGTTAGGTTACGTTAGGTTAGGTTAAGTTAGGTTAGGTTAGGTTTGGTTAGGTTAGGTTAGGTTAGTTTAGGTTAGGTTAGGTTGGGTTGGGTTGGGTTGGGTTAGGTTGGGTTAGGTTAGGTTAGGTTGGGTTAGGTTAGTTTAGGTTAGGTTAGGTTAGGTTAGGTTAAGTTGGGTTGGGTTAGGTTAGGTTAGGTTAGGTTAGGTAAGGTTAGGTTAGGTTAGGTTAGGTTAGGTTAAGGTATGAACCGTCGTAAAACCGCATTAAACAATGTCACTTAGTGAGATGCAGTGTTTTTCACCTTTACAAGTTGGGAACTGTGATATCTAATGTGAAAGCGCTTGAAACCGTCGTAATGTTGTAGAAAGCAATGTAAAGTAGCGAGTAAAACGTTTTCCAACGATAGAAGTGCGAAGGTTATGTTAGGTTGAGTTATGTTAGGTTAAGCTAGGTAGCGTCGTGAAACCACCAAAAACGACGTCATCTAACGAGATAGTGTTGTTTTATTGCGAGTACGAAACTGCGATAGGTAAAACGTTGTGAAAGCACACAAAACGGCATGAACAAGCCAAATACTGCGTGTTGTACTGTTACAAGTGCGAAAGTGCTATGTTGTGACATTCTCGGTAAAGCGCATGCAAGTATCGTGAAACCTTAAAGAACCATGTCATTTAGCGAGATACAGCGTTCTGTACTGCAATAGGTTGGTGAAAAACTGTGAGGTTATGCAAATATCGTAATTGTGAACAAAACAGTGTAATAGAGCGTTTTTAGATACAAGTGCGAATGTTAGGTTAGGTTAAGATATGAACCGTCGTAAAACCGCATTAAACAAGGTCAATTACTGAGATGCAGTGTTTTTCACCATTAAAAGTGGGGAACTGCGATATTTAATGTGAAAGCGCTTGCAACCGTCGTTAGGTTAGGTTAGGTTAGGTTAGGTTAGGTTAGGTTAGGTTTGGTTAGGTTAGGTTAGGTTAGGTTAGGTTAGGTTAGGTTAGGTTAGGTTAGGTTAGGTTAAGGTATGAACCGTCGTAAAACCGCAATAAACAATGTCACTTAGTGAGATGCAGTGTTTTTCACCTTTACAAGTCGGAAACTGCGATATCTAATGTGAAAGCGCATGAAACCGTCGTAATCTTGTAGAAAACATTGTAAAGTAGCGAATAAAACGTTTTCTAACGATAGAAGTGCGAAGGTTCGGTTAGTTTGAGTTATGTTAGTTTAAGCTAGGTAGCGTCGTGAAACCACCAAAAACGACGTCATCTAACGAGATAGTGTTGTTTTATTGCGAGTACGAAACTGCGACAGGTAAAATGTTGTGAAAGCACTCAAAACGGCATGAACAAGCCAAATACTGCGTGTTCTACCGTTACAAGTGCGAAACTGCTATATTGTGATATTCTCGTTAAAGCGCATGCAAGCATCGTGAAACCTTAAAGAACGATGTCATTTAGCGAGATACAGCGTTCTGTACTGCAATAAGTTGGTGAAAAACTGTGAGGTTATGCAAATATCCTAATTGTGAACGAAACAGTGTAATAGAGCGTTTTTTAATACAAGTGCGAATGTTAGGTTAGGTTAAGATATGAACCGTCGTAAAACCGCATTAATCAATGTCACTTAGTGAGATGCAGTGTTTTTCACCATTACAAGTAGGGAACTGCGATATCTAATGTGAAAGCGCTTGCAAACGTCGTTAGGTTAGGTTAGGTTAGGTTAGGTTAGGTTACGTTGGGTTAGGTTAGGTTAGGTTTGGTTAGGTTAGGTTAGGTTAGGTTAGGTTAGGGTATGTTAGGTAAGGTTTGGTTAGGTTAGGTTAGGTTAGGTTGGTTTAGGTAAGGTTAGGTTAGGTTAAGATATGAACCGCGCTAAAACCGCGTTAAACAATGTCACTTAGTGAGATGCTGTGTTTTTCACCATTACAAGTCGGAAACTGCGATATCTAATGTGAAAGCGCATGAAACCGTCGTAATCTTGTAGAAAACATTGTAAAGTAGCGAATAAAACGTTTTCTAACGATAGAAGTGCGAAGAATCGGTTAGTTTGAGTTATGTTAGTTTAAGCTAGGTAGCGTCGTGAAACCACCAAAAACGACGTCATCTAACGAGATAGTGTTGTTTTATTGCGAGTACGAAACTGCGACAGGTAAAATGTTGTGAAAGCACTCAAAACGGCATGAACAAGCCAAATACTGCGTGTTGTACCGTTACAAGTGCGAAACTGCTATGTTGTGACATTCTCGGTAAAGCGCATGCAAGTATCGTGAAACCTTAAAGAACGATGTCATTTAGCGAGATACAGCGTTCTGTACTGTAATAAGTTGGTGAGAAACTGTGAGGTCAAGCAAATATCGTAATTGTGAACGAAACAGTGTAATTGAGCGTCTTTAGATACAAGTGCGAATGTTAGGTTAGGTTGACATATCAACCGTCGTAAAACCGCATTAAACAATGTCACTTAGTGAGATGTAGTGTTTTTCAACATTACAAGTCGGGAACTACGATATCTAATGTGAAAGCGCATGAAACAGTCGTAATCTTGTAGAAAACATTGTAAAGTTGCGAGTAAACGTTTTCTAACGATAGAAGTGCGAAGGTTAGGTTAGGTTAGGTTAGTTTAAGCTAGGTAGCGTCGTGAACTACCAAAAACGACGTCATCTAACGAGATAGTGTTGTTTTATTGCGAGTATTAAACTGCGATAGGTAAAATGTTGTGAATGCACACAAAACGGCATGAACAAGCCAAATACTGCGTGTTCTACCGTTACAAGTGCGAAACTGCTATATTGTGATATTCTCGTTAAAGCGCATGCAAGCATCGTGAAACCTTAAAGAACGATGTCATTTAGCGAGATACAGCGTTCTGTACTGCAATAAGTTGGTGAAAAACTGTGAGGTTATGCAAATATCGTAATTGTGAACGAAACAGTGTAATAGAGCGTTTTTCAATACAAGTACGAATGTTAGGTTAGGTTAAGATATGAACCGTCGTAAAACCGCATTAAACAATGTCACTTAGTGAGATGCAGTGTTTTTCACCATTACAAGTTGGGAACTGCGATATCTAATGTGAAAGCACTTGCAAACGTCGTTACGTTAGGTTAGGTTACGTTAGGTTAGGTTAGGTTACGTTAGGTTAGGTTTGGTTTGGTTAGGTTAGGTTAGGTTAGGTTGGGTTAGGTTAGGTTAGGTTACGTTAGGTTAAGGTATGAACCGTCGTAAAACCGCAATAAACAATGTCACTTAGTGAGATGCAGTGTTTTCACCTTTACAAGTTGCGAACTGCGATATCTAATGTGAAAGCGCTTGAAACCGTCGTAATGTTGTAGAAAGCAATGTAAAGTAGCGAGTAAAACGTTTTCTAACGATAGAAGTGCGAAGGTTATGTTAGGTTGAGTTATGTTAGTTTAAGCTAGGTAGCGTCGTGAAACCACCAAAAACGACGTCATCTAACGAGATAGTGTTGTTTTATTGCGAGTACGAAACTGCGACAGGTAAAATGTTGTGAAAGCACTCAAAACGGCATGAACAAGCCAAATACTGCGTGTTGTACCGTTACAAGTGCGAAACTGCTATGTTGTGACATTCTCGGTAAAGCGCATGCAAGTATCGTGAAACCTTAAAGAACGATGTCATTTAGCGAGATACAGCGTTCTGTACTGTAATAAGTTGGTGAGAAACTGTGAGGTCAAGCAAATATCGTAATTGTGAACGAAACAGTGTAATTGAGCGTCTTTAGATACAAGTGCGAATGTTAGGTTAGGTTGACATATCAACCGTCGTAAAACCGCATTAAACAATGTCACTTAGTGAGATGTAGTGTTTTTCAACATTACAAGTCGGGAACTACGATATCTAATGTGAAAGCGCATGAAACAGTCGTAATCTTGTAGAAAACATTGTAAAGTTGCGAGTAAACGTTTTCTAACGATAGAAGTGCGAAGGTTAGGTTAGGTTAGGTTAGTTTAAGCTAGGTAGCGTCGTGAACTACCAAAAACGACGTCATCTAACGAGATAGTGTTGTTTTATTGCGAGTATTAAACTGCGATAGGTAAAATGTTGTGAATGCACACAAAACGGCATGAACAAGCCAAATACTGCGTGTTCTACCGTTACAAGTGCGAAACTGCTATATTGTGATATTCTCGTTAAAGCGCATGCAAGCATCGTGAAACCTTAAAGAACGATGTCATTTAGCGAGATACAGCGTTCTGTACTGCAATAAGTTGGTGAAAAACTGTGAGGTTATGCAAATATCGTAATTGTGAACGAAACAGTGTAATAGAGCGTTTTTCAATACAAGTACGAATGTTAGGTTAGGTTAAGATATGAACCGTCGTCAAACCGCATTAAACAATGTCACTTAGTGAGATGCAGTGTTTTTCACCATTACAAGTCGGGAACTGCGATATCTAATTTAAAGCACTTGCAAACGTCGTTACGTTAGGTTAGGTTACGTTAGGTTAGGTTAGGTTACGTTAGGTTAGGTTTGGTTTGGTTAGGTTAGGTTAGGTTAGGTTGGGTTAGGTTAGGTTACGTTAGGTTAAGGTATGAACCGTCGTAAAACCGCAATAAACAATGTCACTTAGTGAGATGCAGTGTTTTCACCTTTACAAGTTGCGAACTGCGATATCTAATGTGAAAGCGCTTGAAACCGTCGTAATGTTGTAGAAAGCAATGTAAAGTACCGAGTAAAACGTTTTCTAACTATAGAAGTGCGAAGGTTATGTTAGGTTGAGTTATGTTAGTTTAAGCTAGGTAGCGTCGTGAAACCACCAAAAACGACGTCATCTAACGAGATAGTGTTGTTTTATTGCGAGTACGAAACTGCGATAGGTAAAATGTTGTGAAAGCACACAAAACGGCATGAACAAGCCAAAGACTGCGTGTTGTACCGTTACAAGTGCGAAAGTGCTATGTTGTGACATTCTCGGTAAAGCGCATGCAAGTATCGTGAAACCTTAAAGAACGATGTCATTTAGCGAGATACAGCGTTCTGTACTGTAATAAGTTGGTGAGAAACTGTGAGGTCAAGCAAATATCGTAATTGTGAACGAAACAGTGTAATTGAGCGTCTTTAGATACAAGTGCGAATGTTAGGTTAGGTTGACATATCAACCGTCGTAAAACCGCATTAAACAAAGTCACTTAGTGAGATGTAGTGTTTTTCAACATTACAAGTCGGGAACTACGATATCTAATGTGAAAGCGCATGAAACCGTCGTAATATTGTAGAAAACATTGTAAGGTGGCAAGTGAAACGTTTTCTAACGATAGAAGTGCGAAGGTTAGGTTAGGTTAGGTTAGTTTAAGCTAGGTAGCGTCGTGAACTACCAAAAACGACGTCATCTAACGAGATAGTGTTGTTTTATTGCGAGTATTAAACTGCGATAGGTAAAATGTTGTGAATGCACACAAAACGGCATGAACAAGCCAAATACTGCGTGTTCTACCGTTACAAGTGCGAAACTGCTATATTGTGATATTCTCGTTAAAGCGCATGCAAGCATCGTGAAACCTTAAAGAACGATGTCATTTAGCGAGATACAGCGTTCTGTACTGCAATAAGTTGGTGAAAAACTGTGAGGTTATGCAAATATCGTAATTGTGAACGAAACAGTGTAATAGAGCGTTTTTCAATACAAGTACGAATGTTAGGTTAGGTTAAGATATGAACCGTCGTAAAACCGCATTAAACAATGTCACTTAGTGAGATGCAGTGTTTTTCACCATTACAAGTTGGGAACTGCGATATCTAATGTGAAAGCACTTGCAAACGTCGTTACGTTAGGTTAGGTTACGTTAGGTTAGGTTAGGTTACGTTAGGTTAGGTTTGGTTTGGTTAGGTTAGGTTAGGTTAGGTTGGGTTAGGTTAGGTTAGGTTACGTTAGGTTAAGGTATGAACCGTCGTAAAACCGCAATAAACAATGTCACTTAGTGAGATGCAGTGTTTTCACCTTTACAAGTTGCGAACTGCGATATCTAATGTGAAAGCGCTTGAAACCGTCGTAATGTTGTAGAAAGCAATGTAAAGTAGCGAGTAAAACGTTTTCTAACGATAGAAGTGCGAAGGTTATGTTAGGTTGAGTTATGTTTAAGCTAGGTAGCGTCGTGAAACCACCAAAAACGACGTCATCTAACGAGATAGTGTTGTTTTATTGCGAGTACGAAAGTGCGATAGGTAAAATGTTGTGAAAGCACACAAAACGGCATGAACAAGCCAAATACTGCGTGTTGTACCGTTACAAGTGCGAAAGTGCTATGTTGTGACATTCTCGGTAAAGCGCATGCAAGTATCGTGAAACCTTAAAGAACGATGTCATTTAGCGAGATACAGCGTTCTGTACTGTAATAAGTTGGTGAGAAACTGTGAGGTCAAGCAAATATCGTAATTGTGAACGAAACAGTGTAATTGAGCGTCTTTAGATACAAGTGCGAATGTTAGGTTAGGTTGACATATCAACCGTCGTAAAACCGCATTAAACAATGTCACTTAGTGAGATGTAGTGTTTTTCAACATTACAAGTCGGGAACTACGATATCTAATGTGAAAGCGCATGAAACCGTCGTAATCTTGTAGAAAACATTGTAAAGTGGCGAGTAAAACGTTTTCTAACGATAGAAGTGCGAAGGTTAGGTTAGGTTAGGTTAGTTTAAGCTAGGTAGCGTCGTGAAACTACCAAAAACGACGTCATCTAACGAGATAGTGTTGTTTTATAGCGAGTATTAAACTGCGATAGGTGAAATGTTGTGAAAGCACACAAAACGGCATGAACAAGCCAATTACTGCGTGTTCTACCGTTACAAGTGCGAAACTGCTATATTGTGATATTCTCGTTAAATCGTATGCAAGCATCGTGAAACCTTAAAGAACAATGTCATTTAGCGAGATACAGCGTTCTGTACTGCAATAAGTTGGTGAAAAACTGTGAGGTTATGCAAATATCGTAATTGTGAACAAAACAGTGTAATAGAGCGTTTTTAGATACAAGTGCGAATGTTAGGTTAGGTTAAGATATGAACCGTCGTAAAACCGCATTAAACAAGGTCAATTACTGAGATGCAGTGTTTTTCACCATTAAAAGTGGGGAACTGCGATATTTAATGTGAAAGCGCTTGCAACCGTCGTTAGGTTAGGTTAGGTTAGGTTAGGTTAGGTTTGGTTAGGTTAGGTTAGGTTAGGTTAGGTTAGGTTAGATTAGGTTAGGTTGGGTTGAGTTGGGTTAGGTTAGGTTAGGTTAGGTTAGGTTGGGTTGGGTTAGGTTAGGTTAGGTTACGTTAGGTTAGGTTACGTTAGGTTAGGTTAGGTTAGGTTACGTTACGTAAGGTTATGTTAGGTTAGGTAAGGATAATTTGGTTAGGTTAGGTAAGGTTAGGTTAGGTTAGGTTAGGTTGGGTTGGGTGTTGTTGGGTTGGGTTGGGTTGGGTTAGGTTGGGTTAGGTTAGGTTAGGTTACGTTAGGTTAGGTTAGGTTAGGTTACGTTAGGTTATGTTAGGTTAGGTTAGGTTACGTTAGGTTAGGTTAAGTTAGGTTAGGTTAGGTTTGGTTAGGTTAGGTTAGGTTAGTTTAGGTTAGGTTAGGTTGGGTTGGGTTGGGTTGGGTTAGGTTGGGTTAGGTTAGGTTAGGTTGGGTTAGGTTAGTTTAGGTTAGGTTAGGTTAGGTTAGGTTAAGTTGGGTTGGGTTAGGTTAGGTTAGGTTAGGTTAGGTAAGGTTAGGTTAGGTTAGGTTAGGTTAGGTTAAGGTATGAACCGTCGTAAAACCGCATTAAACAATGTCACTTAGTGAGATGCAGTGTTTTCACCTTTACAAGTTGCGAACTGCGATATCTAATGTGAAAGCGCTTGAAACCGTCGTAATGTTGTAGAAAGCAATGTAAAGTAGCGAGTAAAACGTTTTCTAACTATAGAAGTGCGAAGGTTATGTTAGGTTGAGTTATGTTAGTTTAAGCTAGGTAGCGTCGTGAAACCACCAAAAACGACGTCATCTAACGAGATAGTGTTGTTTTATTGCGAGTACGAAACTGCGATAGGTAAAATGTTGTGAAAGCACACAAAACGGCATGAACAAGCCAAAGACTGCGTGTTGTACCGTTACAAGTGCGAAAGTGCTATGTTGTGACATTCTCGGTAAAGCGCATGCAAGTATCGTGAAACCTTAAAGAACGATGTCATTTAGCGAGATACAGCGTTCTGTACTGTAATAAGTTGGTGAGAAACTGTGAGGTCAAGCAAATATCGTAATTGTGAACGAAACAGTGTAATTGAGCGTCTTTAGATACAAGTGCGAATGTTAGGTTAGGTTGACATATCAACCGTCGTAAAACCGCATTAAACAATGTCACTTAGTGAGATGTAGTGTTTTTCAACATTACAAGTCGGGAACTACGATATCTAATGTGAAAGCGCATGAAACCGTCGTAATATTGTAGAAAACATTGTAAGGTGGCAAGTGAAACGTTTTCTAACGATAGAAGTGCGAAGGTTAGGTTAGGTTAGGTTAGTTTAAGCTAGGTAGCGTCGTGAACTACCAAAAACGACGTCATCTAACGAGATAGTGTTGTTTTATTGCGAGTATTAAACTGCGATAGGTAAAATGTTGTGAATGCACACAAAACGGCATGAACAAGCCAAATACTGCGTGTTCTACCGTTACAAGTGCGAAACTGCTATATTGTGATATTCTCGTTAAAGCGCATGCAAGCATCGTGAAACCTTAAAGAACGATGTCATTTAGCGAGATACAGCGTTCTGTACTGCAATAAGTTGGTGAAAAACTGTGAGGTTATGCAAATATCGTAATTGTGAACGAAACAGTGTAATAGAGCGTTTTTCAATACAAGTACGAATGTTAGGTTAGGTTAAGATATGAACCGTCGTAAAACCGCATTAAACAATGTCACTTAGTGAGATGCAGTGTTTTTCACCATTACAAGTTGGGAACTGCGATATCTAATGTGAAAGCACTTGCAAACGTCGTTACGTTAGGTTAGGTTACGTTAGGTTAGGTTAGGTTACGTTAGGTTAGGTTTGGTTTGGTTAGGTTAGGTTAGGTTAGGTTGGGTTAGGTTAGGTTAGGTTACGTTAGGTTAAGGTATGAACCGTCGTAAAACCGCAATAAACAATGTCACTTAGTGAGATGCAGTGTTTTCACCTTTACAAGTTGCGAACTGCGATATCTAATGTGAAAGCGCTTGAAACCGTCGTAATGTTGTAGAAAGCAATGTAAAGTAGCGAGTAAAACGTTTTCTAACGATAGAAGTGCGAAGGTTATGTTAGGTTGAGTTATGTTTAAGCTAGGTAGCGTCGTGAAACCACCAAAAACGACGTCATCTAACGAGATAGTGTTGTTTTATTGCGAGTACGAAAGTGCGATAGGTAAAATGTTGTGAAAGCACACAAAACGGCATGAACAAGCCAAATACTGCGTGTTGTACCGTTACAAGTGCGAAAGTGCTATGTTGTGACATTCTCGGTAAAGCGCATGCAAGTATCGTGAAACCTTAAAGAACGATGTCATTTAGCGAGATACAGCGTTCTGTACTGTAATAAGTTGGTGAGAAACTGTGAGGTCAAGCAAATATCGTAATTGTGAACGAAACAGTGTAATTGAGCGTCTTTAGATACAAGTGCGAATGTTAGGTTAGGTTGACATATCAACCGTCGTAAAACCGCATTAAACAATGTCACTTAGTGAGATGTAGTGTTTTTCAACATTACAAGTCGGGAACTACGATATCTAATGTGAAAGCGCATGAAACCGTCGTAATCTTGTAGAAAACATTGTAAAGTGGCGAGTAAAACGTTTTCTAACGATAGAAGTGCGAAGGTTAGGTTAGGTTAGGTTAGTTTAAGCTAGGTAGCGTCGTGAAACTACCAAAAACGACGTCATCTAACGAGATAGTGTTGTTTTATAGCGAGTATTAAACTGCGATAGGTGAAATGTTGTGAAAGCACACAAAACGGCATGAACAAGCCAATTACTGCGTGTTCTACCGTTACAAGTGCGAAACTGCTATATTGTGATATTCTCGTTAAATCGTATGCAAGCATCGTGAAACCTTAAAGAACAATGTCATTTAGCGAGATACAGCGTTCTGTACTGCAATAAGTTGGTGAAAAACTGTGAGGTTATGCAAATATCGTAATTGTGAACAAAACAGTGTAATAGAGCGTTTTTAGATACAAGTGCGAATGTTAGGTTAGGTTAAGATATGAACCGTCGTAAAACCGCATTAAACAAGGTCAATTACTGAGATGCAGTGTTTTTCACCATTAAAAGTGGGGAACTGCGATATTTAATGTGAAAGCGCTTGCAACCGTCGTTAGGTTAGGTTAGGTTAGGTTAGGTTAGGTTTGGTTAGGTTAGGTTAGGTTAGGTTAGGTTAGATTAGGTTAGGTTGGGTTGAGTTGGGTTAGGTTAGGTTAGGTTAGGTTAGGTTGGGTTGGGTTAGGTTAGGTTAGGTTACGTTAGGTTAGGTTACGTTAGGTTAGGTTAGGTTAGGTTACGTTACGTAAGGTTATGTTAGGTTAGGTAAGGATAATTTGGTTAGGTTAGGTAAGGTTAGGTTAGGTTAGGTTAGGTTGGGTTGGGTGTTGTTGGGTTGGGTTGGGTTGGGTTAGGTTGGGTTAGGTTAGGTTAGGTTACGTTAGGTTAGGTTAGGTTAGGTTACGTTAGGTTATGTTAGGTTAGGTTAGGTTACGTTAGGTTAGGTTAAGTTAGGTTAGGTTAGGTTTGGTTAGGTTAGGTTAGGTTAGTTTAGGTTAGGTTAGGTTGGGTTGGGTTGGGTTGGGTTAGGTTGGGTTAGGTTAGGTTAGGTTGGGTTAGGTTAGTTTAGGTTAGGTTAGGTTAGGTTAGGTTAAGTTGGGTTGGGTTAGGTTAGGTTAGGTTAGGTTAGGTAAGGTTAGGTTAGGTTAGGTTAGGTTAGGTTAAGGTATGAACTGTCGTAAAACCGCATTAAACAATGTCACTTAGTGAGATTCAGTGTTTTTCACCTTTACAAGTTGGGAACTGTGATATCTAATGTGAAAGCGCTTGAAACCGTCGTAATGTTGTAGAAAGCAATGTAAAGTAGCGAGTAAAACGTTTTCCAACGATAGAAGTGCGAAGGTTATGTTAGGTTGAGTTATGTTAGTTTAAGCTAGGTAGCGTCGTGAAACCACCAAAAACGACGTCATCTAACGAGATAGTGTTGTTTTATTGCGAGTACGAAATGATAGGTAAAACGTTGTGAAAGCACACAAAACGGCATGAACAAGCCAAATACTGCGTGTTGTACTGTTACAAGTGCGAAAGTGCTATGTTGTGACATTCTCGGTAAAGCGCATGCAAGTATCGTGAAACCTTAAAGAACCATGTCATTTAGCGAGATACAGCGTTCTGTACTGTAATAAGTTGGTGAGAAACTGTGAGGTCAAGCAAATATCGTAATTGTGAACGAAACAGTGTAATTGAGCGTCTTTAGATACAAGTGCGAATGTTAGGTTAGGTTGACATATCAACCGTCGTAAAACCGCATTAAACAATGTCACTTAGTGAGATGTAGTGTTTTTCAACATTACAAGTTGGGAACTACGATATCTAATGTGAAAGCGCATGAAACCGTCGTATACTTGTAGAAAACATTGTAAAGTGGCGAGTAAAACGTTTTCTAACGATAGAAGTGCGAAGGTTAGGTTAGGTTAGGTTAGTTTAAGCTAGGTAGCGTCGTGAAACTACCAAAAACGACGTCATCTAACGAGATAGTGTTGTTTTATAGCGAGTATTAAACTGCGATAGGTGAAATGTTGTGAAAGCACACAAAACGGCATGAACAAGCCAAATACTGCGTGTTCTACCGTTACAAGTGCGAAACTGCTATATTGTGATATTCTCGTTAAAGCGCATGCAAGCATCGTGAAACCTTAAAGAACAATGTCATTTAGCGAGATACAGCGTTCTGTACTGCAATAAGTTGGTGAAAAACTGTGAGGTTATGCAAATATCGTAATTGTGAACAAAACAGTGTAATAGAGCGTTTTTAGATACAAGTGCGAATGTTAGGTTAGGTTAAGATATGAACCGTCGTAAAACCGCATTAAACAAGGTCAATTACTGAGATGCAGTGTTTTTCACCATTAAAAGTGGGGAACTGCGATATTTAATGTGAAAGCGCTTGCAACCGTCGTTAGGTTAGGTTAGGTTAGGTTAGGTTAGGTTAGGTTAGGTTAGGTTAGGTTAGGTTAGATTAGGTTAGGTTGGGTTGAGTTGGGTTAGGTTAGGTTAGGTTAGGTTAGGTTGGGTTGGGTTAGGTTAGGTTAGGTTACGTTAGGTTAGGTTACGTTAGGTTAGGTTAGGTTAGGTTACGTTACGTAAGGTTATGTTAGGTTAGGTAAGGATAATTTGGTTAGGTTAGGTAAGGTTAGGTTAGGTTAGGTTAGGTTGGGTTGGGTGTTGTTGGGTTGGGTTGGGTTGGGTTAGGTTGGGTTAGGTTAGGTTAGGTTACGTTAGGTTAGGTTAGGTTAGGTTACGTTAGGTTATGTTAGGTTAGGTTAGGTTACGTTAGGTTAGGTTAAGTTAGGTTAGGTTAGGTTTGGTTAGGTTAGGTTAGGTTAGTTTAGGTTAGGTTAGGTTGGGTTGGGTTGGGTTGGGTTAGGTTGGGTTAGGTTAGGTTAGGTTGGGTTAGGTTAGTTTAGGTTAGGTTAGGTTAGGTTAGGTTAAGTTGGGTTGGGTTAGGTTAGGTTAGGTTAGGTTAGGTAAGGTTAGGTTAGGTTAGGTTAGGTTAGGTTAAGGTATGAACCGTCGTAAAACCGCATTAAACAATGTCACTTAGTGAGATTCAGTGTTTTTCACCTTTACAAGTTGGGAACTGTGATATCTAATGTGAAAGCGCTTGAAACCGTCGTAATGTTGTAGAAAGCAATGTAAAGTAGCGAGTAAAACGTTTTCCAACGATAGAAGTGCGAAGGTTATGTTAGGTTGAGTTATGTTAGTTTAAGCTAGGTAGCGTCGTGAAACCACCAAAAACGACGTCATCTAACGAGATAGTGTTGTTTTATTGCGAGTACGAAATTGCGATAGGTAAAACGTTGTGAAAGCACACAAAACGGCATGAACAAGCCAAATACTGCGTGTTGTACTGTTACAAGTGCGAAAGTGCTATGTTGTGACATTCTCGGTAAAGCGCATGCAAGTATCGTGAAACCTTAAAGAACCATGTCATTTAGCGAGATACAGCGTTCTGTACTGTAATAAGTTGGTGAGAAACTGTGAGGTCAAGCAAATATCGTAATTGTGAACGAAACAGTGTAATTGAGCGTCTTTAGATACAAGTGCGAATGTTAGGTTAGGTTGACATATCAACCGTCGTAAAACCGCATTAAACAATGTCACTTAGTGAGATGTAGTGTTTTTCAACATTACAAGTTGGGAACTACGATATCTAATGTGAAAGCGCATGAAACCGTCGTATACTTGTAGAAAACATTGTAAAGTGGCGAGTAAAACGTTTTCTAACGATAGAAGTGCGAAGGTTAGGTTAGGTTAGGTTAGTTTAAGCTAGGTAGCGTCGTGAAACTACCAAAAACGACGTCATCTAACGAGATAGTGTTGTTTTATAGCGAGTATTAAACTGCGATAGGTGAAATGTTGTGAAAGCACACAAAACGGCATGAACAAGCCAAATACTGCGTGTTCTACCGTTACAAGTGCGAAACTGCTATATTGTGATATTCTCGTTAAAGCGCATGCAAGCATCGTGAAACCTTAAAGAACAATGTCATTTAGCGAGATACAGCGTTCTGTACTGCAATAAGTTGGTGAAAAACTGTGAGGTTATGCAAATATCCTAATTGTGAACGAAACAGTGTAATAGAGCGTTTTTTAATACAAGTGCGAATGTTAGGTTAGGTTAAGATATGAACCGTCGTAAAACCGCATTAATCAATGTCACTTAGTGAGATGCAGTGTTTTTCACCGTTACAAGTAGGGAACTGCGATATCTAATGTGAAAGCGCTTGCAAACGTCGTTAGGTTAGGTTAGGTTAGGTTAGGTTAGGTTACGTTGGGTTAGGTTAGGTTAGGTTTGGTTAGGTTAGGTTAGGTTAGGTTAGGTTAGGGTATGTTAGGTAAGGTTTGGTTAGGTTAGGTTAGGTTAGGTTGGTTTAGGTAAGGTTAGGTTAGGTTAAGATATGAACCGCGCTAAAACCGCGTTAAACAATGTCACTTAGTGAGATGCTGTGTTTTTCACCATTACAAGTCGGAAACTGCGATATCTAATGTGAAAGCGCATGAAACCGTCGTAATCTTGTAGAAAACATTGTAAAGTAGCGAATAAAACGTTTTCTAACGATAGAAGTGCGAAGGTTCGGTTAGTTTGAGTTATGTTAGTTTAAGCTAGGTAGCGTCGTGAAACCACCAAAAACGACGTCATCTAACGAGATAGTGTTGTTTTATTGCGAGTACGAAACTGCGACAGGTAAAATGTTGTGAAAGCACTCAAAACGGCATGAACAAGCCAAATACTGCGTGTTGTACCGTTACAAGTGCGAAACTGCTATGTTGTGACATTCTCGGTAAAGCGCATGCAAGTATCGTGAAACCTTAAAGAACGATGTCATTTAGCGAGATACAGCGTTCTGTACTGTAATAAGTTGGTGAGAAACTGTGAGGTCAAGCAAATATCGTAATTGTGAGCGAAACAGTGTAATTGAGCGTCTTTAGATACAAGTGCGAATGTTAGGTTAGGTTGACATATCAACCGTCGTAAAACCGCATTAAACAATGTCACTTAGTGAGATGTAGTGTTTTTCAACATTACAAGTCGGGAACTACGATATCTAATGTGAAAGCGCATGAAACAGTCGTAATCTTGTAGAAAACATTGTAAAGTTGCGAGTAAACGTTTTCTAACGATAGAAGTGCGAAGGTTAGGTTAGGTTAGGTTAGTTTAAGCTAGGTAGCGTCGTGAACTACCAAAAACGACGTCATCTAACGAGATAGTGTTGTTTTATTGCGAGTATTAAACTGCGATAGGTAAAATGTGAATGCACACAAAACGGCATGAACAAGCCAAATACTGCGTGTTCTACCGTTACAAGTGCGAAACTGCTATATTGTGATATTCTCGTTAAAGCGCATGCAAGCATCGTGAAACCTTAAAGAACGATGTCATTTAGCGAGATACAGCGTTCTGTACTGCAATAAGTTGGTGAAAAACTGTGAGGTTATGCAAATATCGTAATTGTGAACGAAACAGTGTAATAGAGCGTTTTTCAATACAAGTACGAATGTTAGGTTAGGTTAAGATATGAACCGTCGTAAAACCGCATTAAACAATGTCACTTAGTGAGATGCAGTGTTTTTCACCATTACAAGTTGGGAACTGCGATATCTAATGTGAAAGCACTTGCAAACGTCGTTACGTTAGGTTAGGTTACGTTAGGTTAGGTTAGGTTACGTTAGGTTAGGTTTGGTTTGGTTAGGTTAGGTTAGGTTAGGTTGGGTTAGGTTAGGTTAGGTTACGTTAGGTTAAGGTATGAACCGTCGTAAAACCGCAATAAACAATGTCACTTAGTGAGATGCAGTGTTTTCACCTTTACAAGTTGCGAACTACGATATCTAATGTGAAAGCGCTTGAAACCGTCGTAATGTTGTAGAAAGCAATGTAAAGTAGCGAGTAAAACGTTTTCTAACGATAGAAGTGCGAAGGTTATGTTAGGTTGAGTTATGTTAGTTTAAGCTAGGTAGCGTCGTGAAACCACCAAAAACGACGTCATCTAACGAGATAGTGTTGTTTTATTGCGAGTACGAAACTGCGATAGGTAAAATGTTGTGAAAGCACACAAAACGGCATGAACAAGCCAAAGACTGCGTGTTGTACCGTTACAAGTGCGAAAGTGCTATGTTGTGACATTCTCGGTAAAGCGCATGCAAGTATCGTGAAACCTTAAAGAACGATGTCATTTAGCGAGATACAGCGTTCTGTACTGTAATAAGTTGGTGAGAAACTGTGAGGTCAAGCAAATATCGTAATTGTGAACGAAACAGTGTAATTGAGCGTCTTTAGATACAAGTGCGAATGTTAGGTTAGGTTGACATATCAACCGTCGTAAAATCGCATTGAACAATGTCACTTAGTGAGATGTAGTGTTTTTCAACATTACAAGTCGGGAACTACGATATCTAATGTGAAAGCGCATGAAACCGTCGTAATCTTGTAGAAAACATTGTAAAGTGGCGAGTAAAACGTTTTCTAACGATAGAAGTGCGAAGGTTAGGTTAGGTTAGGTTAGTTTAAGCTAGGTAGCGTCGTGAAACTACCAAAAACGACGTCATCTAACGAGATAGTGTTGTTTTATAGCGAGTATTAAACTGCGATAGGTGAAATGTTGTGAAAGCACACAAAACGGCATGAACAAGCCAAATACTGCGTGTTCTACCGTTACAAGTGCGAAACTGCTATATTGTGATATTCTCGTTAAAGCGCATGCAAGCATCGTGAAACCTTAAAGAACAATGTCATTTAGCGAGATACAGCGTTCTGTACTGCAATAGGTTGGTGAAAAACTGTGAGGTTATGCAAATATCGTAATTGTGAACAAAACAGTGTAATAGAGCGTTTTTAGATACAAGTGCGAATGTTAGGTTAGGTTAAGATATGAACCGTCGTAAAACCGCATTAAACAAGGTCAATTACTGAGATGCAGTGTTTTTCACCATTAAAAGTGGGGAACTGCGATATTTAATGTGAAAGCGCTTGCAACCGTCGTTAGGTTAGGTTAGGTTAGGTTAGGTTAGGTTTGGTTAGGTTAGGTTAGGTTAGGTTAGGTTAGGTTAGATTAGGTTAGGTTGGGTTGAGTTGGGTTAGGTTAGGTTAGGTTAGGTTAGGTTGGGTTAGGTTAGGTTAGGTTACGTTAGGTTAGGTTACGTTAGGTTAGGTTAGGTTAGGTTACGTTACGTAAGGTTATGTTAGGTTAGGTAAGGATAATTTGGTTAGGTTAGGTAAGGTTAGGTTAGGTTAGGTTAGGTTGGGTTGGGTGTTGTTGGGTTGGGTTGGGTTGGGTTAGGTTGGGTTAGGTTAGGTTAGGTTACGTTAGGTTAGGTTAGGTTAGGTTACGTTAGGTTATGTTAGGTTAGGTTAGGTTACGTTAGGTTAGGTTAAGTTAGGTTAGGTTAGGTTTGGTTAGGTTAGGTTAGGTTAGTTTAGGTTAGGTTAGGTTGGGTTGGGTTGGGTTGGGTTAGGTTGGGTTAGGTTAGGTTAGGTTGGGTTAGGTTAGTTTAGGTTAGGTTAGGTTAGGTTAGGTTAAGTTGGGTTGGGTTAGGTTAGGTTAGGTTAGGTTAGGTAAGGTTAGGTTAGGTTAGGTTAGGTTAGGTTAAGGTATGAACCGTCGTAAAACCGCATTAAACAATGTCACTTAGTGAGATGCAGTGTTTTTCACCTTTACAAGTTGGGAACTGTGATATCTAATGTGAAAGCGCTTGAAACCGTCGTAATGTTGTAGAAATAAAGTAGCGAGTAAAACGTTTTCCAACGATAGAAGTGCGAAGGTTATGTTAGGTTGAGTTATGTTAGTTTAAGCTAGGTAGCGTCGTGAAACCACCAAAAACGACGTCATCTAACGAGATAGTGTTGTTTTATTGCGAGTACGAAACTGCGATAGGTAAAACGTTGTGAAAGCACACAAAACCGCATGAACAAGCCAAATACTGCGTGTTGTACTGTTACAAGTGCGAAAGTGCTATGTTGTGACATTCTCGGTAAAGCGCATGCAAGTATCGTGAAACCTTAAAGAACCATGTCATTTAGCGAGATACAGCGTTCTGTACTGCAATAGGTTGGTGAAAAACTGTGAGGTTATGCAAATATCGTAATTGTGAACAAAACAGTGTAATAGAGCGTTTTTAGATACAAGTGCGAATGTTAGGTTAGGTTAAGATATGAACCGTCGTAAAACCGCATTAAACAAGGTCAATTACTGAGATGCAGTGTTTTTCACCATTAAAAGTGGGGAACTGCGATATTTAATGTGAAAGCGCTTGCAACCGTCGTTAGGTTAGGTTAGGTTAGGTTAGGTTAGGTTAGGTTTGGTTAGGTTAGGTTAGGTTAGGTTAGGTTAGGTTAGGTTAGGTTAGGTTAAGGTATGAACCGTCGTAAAACCGCAATAAACAATGTCACTTAGTGAGATGCAGTGTTTTTCACCTTTACAAGTCGGAAACTGCGATATCTAATGTGAAAGCGCATGAAACCGTCGTAATCTTGTAGAAAACATTGTAAAGTAGCGAATAAAACGTTTTCTAACGATAGAAGTGCGAAGGTTCGGTTAGTTTGAGTTATGTTAGTTTAAGCTAGGTAGCGTCGTGAAACCACCAAAAACGACGTCATCTAACGAGATAGTGTTGTTTTATTGCGAGTACGAAACTGCGACAGGTAAAATGTTGTGAAAGCACTCAAAACGGCATGAACAAGCCAAATACTGCGTGTTCTACCGTTACAAGTGCGAAACTGCTATATTGTGATATTCTCGTTAAAGCGCATGCAAGCATCGTGAAACCTTAAAGAACGATGTCATTTAGCGAGATACAGCGTTCTGTACTGCAATAAGTTGGTGAAAAACTGTGAGGTTATGCAAATATCCTAATTGTGAACGAAACAGTGTAATAGAGCGTTTTTTAATACAAGTGCGAATGTTAGGTTAGGTTAAGATATGAACCGTCGTAAAACCGCATTAATCAATGTCACTTAGTGAGATGCAGTGTTTTTCACCATTACAAGTAGGGAACTGCGATATCTAATGTGAAAGCGCTTGCAAACGTCGTTAGGTTAGGTTAGGTTAGGTTAGGTTAGGTTACGTTGGGTTAGGTTAGGTTAGGTTTGGTTAGGTTAGGTTAGGTTAGGTTAGGTTAGGGTATGTTAGGTAAGGTTTGGTTAGGTTAGGTTAGGTTAGGTTGGTTTAGGTAAGGTTAGGTTAGGTTAAGATATGAACCGCGCTAAAACCGCGTTAAACAATGTCACTTAGTGAGATGCTGTGTTTTTCACCATTACAAGTCGGAAACTGCGATATCTAATGTGAAAGCGCATGAAACCGTCGTAATCTTGTAGAAAACATTGTAAAGTAGCGAATAAAACGTTTTCTAACGATAGAAGTGCGAAGGTTCGGTTAGTTTGAGTTATGTTAGTTTAAGCTAGGTAGCGTCGTGAAACCACCAAAAACGACGTCATCTAACGAGATAGTGTTGTTTTATTGCGAGTACGAAACTGCGACAGGTAAAATGTTGTGAAAGCACTCAAAACGGCATGAACAAGCCAAATACTGCGTGTTGTACCGTTACAAGTGCGAAACTGCTATGTTGTGACATTCTCGGTAAAGCGCATGCAAGTATCGTGAAACCTTAAAGAACGATGTCATTTAGCGAGATACAGCGTTCTGTACTGTAATAAGTTGGTGAGAAACTGTGAGGTCAAGCAAATATCGTAATTGTGAACGAAACAGTGTAATTGAGCGTCTTTAGATACAAGTGCGAATGTTAGGTTAGGTTGACATATCAACCGTCGTAAAACCGCATTAAACAATGTCACTTAGTGAGATGTAGTGTTTTTCAACATTACAAGTCGGGAACTACGATATCTAATGTGAAAGCGCATGAAACAGTCGTAATCTTGTAGAAAACATTGTAAAGTTGCGAGTAAACGTTTTCTAACGATAGAAGTGCGAAGGTTAGGTTAGGTTAGGTTAGTTTAAGCTAGGTAGCGTCGTGAACTACCAAAAACGACGTCATCTAACGAGATAGTGTTGTTTTATTGCGAGTATTAAACTGCGATAGGTAAAATGTTGTGAATGCACACAAAACGGCATGAACAAGCCAAATACTGCGTGTTCTACCGTTACAAGTGCGAAACTGCTATATTGTGATATTCTCGTTAAAGCGCATGCAAGCATCGTGAAACCTTAAAGAACGATGTCATTTAGCGAGATACAGCGTTCTGTACTGCAATAAGTTGGTGAAAAACTGTGAGGTTATGCAAATATCGTAATTGTGAACGAAACAGTGTAATAGAGCGTTTTTCAATACAAGTACGAATGTTAGGTTAGGTTAAGATATGAACCGTCGTAAAACCGCATTAAACAATGTCACTTAGTGAGATGCAGTGTTTTTCACCATTACAAGTTGGGAACTGCGATATCTAATGTGAAAGCACTTGCAAACGTCGTTACGTTAGGTTAGGTTACGTTAGGTTAGGTTAGGTTACGTTAGGTTAGGTTTGGTTTGGTTAGGTTAGGTTAGGTTGGGTTGAGTTGGGTTAGGTTAGGTTAGGTTAGGTTAGGTTGGGTTAGGTTAGGTTAGGTTACGTTAGGTTAGGTTACGTTAGGTTAGGTTACGTTAGGTTAGGTTAGGTTAGGTTACGTTACGTAAGGTTATGTTAGGTTAGGTAAGGATAATTTGGTTAGGTTAGGTAAGGTTAGGTTAGGTTAGGTTAGGTTGGGTTGGGTGTTGTTGGGTTGGGTTGGGTTGGGTTAGGTTGGGTTAGGTTAGGTTAGGTTACGTTAGGTTAGGTTAGGTTAGGTTACGTTAGGTTATGTTAGGTTAGGTTAGGTTACGTTAGGTTAGGTTAAGTTAGGTTAGGTTAGGTTTGGTTAGGTTAGGTTAGGTTAGTTTAGGTTAGGTTAGGTTGGGTTGGGTTGGGTTGGGTTAGGTTGGGTTAGGTTAGGTTAGGTTGGGTTAGGTTAGTTTAGGTTAGGTTAGGTTAGGTTAGGTTAAGTTGGGTTGGGTTAGGTTAGGTTAGGTTAGGTTAGGTAAGGTTAGGTTAGGTTAGGTTAGGTTAGGTTAAGGTATGAACCGTCGTAAAACCGCATTAAACAATGTCACTTAGTGAGATGCAGTGTTTTCACCTTTACAAGTTGCGAACTGCGATATCTAATGTGAAAGCGCTTGAAACCGTCGTAATGTTGTAGAAAGCAATGTAAAGTAGCGAGTAAAACGTTTTCTAACGATAGAAGTGCGAAGGTTATGTTAGGTTGAGTTATGTTTAAGCTAGGTAGCGTCGTGAAACCACCAAAAACGACGTCATCTAACGAGATAGTGTTGTTTTATTGCGAGTACGAAAGTGCGATAGGTAAAATGTTGTGAAAGCACACAAAACGGCATGAACAAGCCAAATACTGCGTGTTGTACCGTTACAAGTGCGAAAGTGCTATGTTGTGACATTCTCGGTAAAGCGCATGCAAGTATCGTGAAACCTTAAAGAACGATGTCATTTAGCGAGATACAGCGTTCTGTACTGTAATAAGTTGGTGAGAAACTGTGAGGTCAAGCAAATATCGTAATTGTGAACGAAACAGTGTAATTGAGCGTCTTTAGATACAAGTGCGAACGTTAGGTTAGGTTGACATATCAACCGTCGTAAAACCGCATTAAACAATGTCACTTAGTGAGATGTAGTGTTTTTCAACATTACAAGTCGGGAACTACGATATCTAATGTGAAAGCACTTGCAAACGTCGTTACGTTAGGTTAGGTTACGTTAGGTTAGGTTAGGTTACGTTAGGTTAGGTTTGGTTTGGTTAGGTTAGGTTAGGTTAGGTTGGGTTAGGTTAGGTTAGGTTACGTTAGGTTAAGGTATGAACCGTCGTAAAACCGCAATAAACAATGTCACTTAGTGAGATGCAGTGTTTTCACCTTTACAAGTTGCGAACTACGATATCTAATGTGAAAGCGCTTGAAACCGTCGTAATGTTGTAGAAAGCAATGTAAAGTAGCGAGTAAAACGTTTTCTAACGATAGAAGTGCGAAGGTTATGTTAGGTTGAGTTATGTTAGTTTAAGCTAGGTAGCGTCGTGAAACCACCAAAAACGACGTCATCTAACGAGATAGTGTTGTTTTATTGCGAGTACGAAACTGCGATAGGTAAAATGTTGTGAAAGCACACAAAACGGCATGAACAAGCCAAAGACTGCGTGTTGTACCGTTACAAGTGCGAAAGTGCTATGTTGTGACATTCTCGGTAAAGCGCATGCAAGTATCGTGAAACCTTAAAGAACGATGTCATTTAGCGAGATACAGCGTTCTGTACTGTAATAAGTTGGTGAGAAACTGTGAGGTCAAGCAAATATCGTAATTGTGAACGAAACAGTGTAATTGAGCGTCTTTAGATACAAGTGCGAATGTTAGGTTAGGTTGACATATCAACCGTCGTAAAATCGCATTGAACAATGTCACTTAGTGAGATGTAGTGTTTTTCAACATTACAAGTCGGGAACTACGATATCTAATGTGAAAGCGCATGAAACCGTCGTAATCTTGTAGAAAACATTGTAAAGTGGCGAGTAAAACGTTTTCTAACGATAGAAGTGCGAAGGTTAGGTTAGGTTAGGTTAGTTTAAGCTAGGTAGCGTCGTGAAACTACCAAAAACGACGTCATCTAACGAGATAGTGTTGTTTTATAGCGAGTATTAAACTGCGATAGGTGAAATGTTGTGAAAGCACACAAAACGGCATGAACAAGCCAAATACTGCGTGTTCTACCGTTACAAGTGCGAAACTGCTATATTGTGATATTCTCGTTAAAGCGCATGCAAGCATCGTGAAACCTTAAAGAACAATGTCATTTAGCGAGATACAGCGTTCTGTACTGCAATAGGTTGGTGAAAAACTGTGAGGTTATGCAAATATCGTAATTGTGAACAAAACAGTGTAATAGAGCGTTTTTAGATACAAGTGCGAATGTTAGGTTAGGTTAAGATATGAACCGTCGTAAAACCGCATTAAACAAGGTCAATTACTGAGATGCAGTGTTTTTCACCATTAAAAGTGGGGAACTGCGATATTTAATGTGAAAGCGCTTGCAACCGTCGTTAGGTTAGGTTAGGTTAGGTTAGGTTAGGTTTGGTTAGGTTAGGTTAGGTTAGGTTAGGTTAGGTTAGATTAGGTTAGGTTGGGTTGAGTTGGGTTAGGTTAGGTTAGGTTAGGTTAGGTTGGGTTAGGTTAGGTTAGGTTACGTTAGGTTAGGTTACGTTAGGTTAGGTTAGGTTAGGTTACGTTACGTAAGGTTATGTTAGGTTAGGTAAGGATAATTTGGTTAGGTTAGGTAAGGTTAGGTTAGGTTAGGTTAGGTTGGGTTGGGTGTTGTTGGGTTGGGTTGGGTTGGGTTAGGTTGGGTTAGGTTAGGTTAGGTTACGTTAGGTTAGGTTAGGTT
Source organism: Rhipicephalus microplus (assembly GCF_043290135.1). Classification (NCBI taxonomy): domain Eukaryota; kingdom Metazoa; phylum Arthropoda; class Arachnida; order Ixodida; family Ixodidae; genus Rhipicephalus; species Rhipicephalus microplus. The sequence continues at coordinate 3,585,134 of NW_027464610.1, read as the reverse complement.
AGGTTACGTTAGGTTATGTTAGGTTAGGTTAGGTTACGTTAGGTTAGGTTAAGTTAGGTTAGGTTAGGTTTGGTTAGGTTAGGTTAGGTTAGTTTAGGTTAGGTTAGGTTGGGTTGGGTTGGGTTGGGTTAGGTTGGGTTAGGTTAGGTTAGGTTGGGTTAGGTTAGTTTAGGTTAGGTTAGGTTAGGTTAGGTTAAGTTGGGTTGGGTTAGGTTAGGTTAGGTTAGGTTAGGTAAGGTTAGGTTAGGTTAGGTTAGGTTAGGTTAAGGTATGAACCGTCGTAAAACCGCATTAAACAATGTCACTTAGTGAGATGCAGTGTTTTTCACCTTTACAAGTTGGGAACTGTGATATCTAATGTGAAAGCGCTTGAAACCGTCGTAATGTTGTAGAAAGCAATGTAAAGTAGCGAGTAAAACGTTTTCCAACGATAGAAGTGCGAAGGTTATGTTAGGTTGAGTTATGTTAGTTTAAGCTAGGTAGCGTCGTGAAACCACCAAAAACGACGTCATCTAACGAGATAGTGTTGTTTTATTGCGAGTACGAAACTGCGATAGGTAAAACGTTGTGAAAGCACACAAAACCGCATGAACAAGCCAAATACTGCGTGTTGTACTGTTACAAGTGCGAAAGTGCTATGTTGTGACATTCTCGGTAAAGCGCATGCAAGTATCGTGAAACCTTAAAGAACCATGTCATTTAGCGAGATACAGCGTTCTGTACTGCAATAGGTTGGTGAAAAACTGTGAGGTTATGCAAATATCGTAATTGTGAACAAAACAGTGTAATAGAGCGTTTTTAGATACAAGTGCGAATGTTAGGTTAGGTTAAGATATGAACCGTCGTAAAACCGCATTAAACAAGGTCAATTACTGAGATGCAGTGTTTTTCACCATTAAAAGTGGGGAACTGCGATATTTAATGTGAAAGCGCTTGCAACCGTCGTTAGGTTAGGTTAGGTTAGGTTAGGTTAGGTTAGGTTTGGTTAGGTTAGGTTAGGTTAGGTTAGGTTAGGTTAGGTTAGGTTAGGTTAAGGTATGAACCGTCGTAAAACCGCAATAAACAATGTCACTTAGTGAGATGCAGTGTTTTTCACCTTTACAAGTCGGAAACTGCGATATCTAATGTGAAAGCGCATGAAACCGTCGTAATCTTGTAGAAAACATTGTAAAGTAGCGAATAAAACGTTTTCTAACGATAGAAGTGCGAAGGTTCGGTTAGTTTGAGTTATGTTAGTTTAAGCTAGGTAGCGTCGTGAAACCACCAAAAACGACGTCATCTAACGAGATAGTGTTGTTTTATTGCGAGTACGAAACTGCGACAGGTAAAATGTTGTGAAAGCACTCAAAACGGCATGAACAAGCCAAATACTGCGTGTTCTACCGTTACAAGTGCGAAACTGCTATATTGTGATATTCTCGTTAAAGCGCATGCAAGCATCGTGAAACCTTAAAGAACGATGTCATTTAGCGAGATACAGCGTTCTGTACTGCAATAAGTTGGTGAAAAACTGTGAGGTTATGCAAATATCCTAATTGTGAACGAAACAGTGTAATAGAGCGTTTTTTAATACAAGTGCGAATGTTAGGTTAGGTTAAGATATGAACCGTCGTAAAACCGCATTAATCAATGTCACTTAGTGAGATGCAGTGTTTTTCACCATTACAAGTAGGGAACTGCGATATCTAATGTGAAAGCGCTTGCAAACGTCGTTAGGTTAGGTTAGGTTAGGTTAGGTTAGGTTACGTTGGGTTAGGTTAGGTTAGGTTTGGTTAGGTTAGGTTAGGTTAGGTTAGGTTAGGGTATGTTAGGTAAGGTTTGGTTAGGTTAGGTTAGGTTAGGTTGGTTTAGGTAAGGTTAGGTTAGGTTAAGATATGAACCGCGCTAAAACCGCGTTAAACAATGTCACTTAGTGAGATGCTGTGTTTTTCACCATTACAAGTCGGAAACTGCGATATCTAATGTGAAAGCGCATGAAACCGTCGTAATCTTGTAGAAAACATTGTAAAGTAGCGAATAAAACGTTTTCTAACGATAGAAGTGCGAAGGTTCGGTTAGTTTGAGTTATGTTAGTTTAAGCTAGGTAGCGTCGTGAAACCACCAAAAACGACGTCATCTAACGAGATAGTGTTGTTTTATTGCGAGTACGAAACTGCGACAGGTAAAATGTTGTGAAAGCACTCAAAACGGCATGAACAAGCCAAATACTGCGTGTTGTACCGTTACAAGTGCGAAACTGCTATGTTGTGACATTCTCGGTAAAGCGCATGCAAGTATCGTGAAACCTTAAAGAACGATGTCATTTAGCGAGATACAGCGTTCTGTACTGTAATAAGTTGGTGAGAAACTGTGAGGTCAAGCAAATATCGTAATTGTGAACGAAACAGTGTAATTGAGCGTCTTTAGATACAAGTGCGAATGTTAGGTTAGGTTGACATATCAACCGTCGTAAAACCGCATTAAACAATGTCACTTAGTGAGATGTAGTGTTTTTCAACATTACAAGTCGGGAACTACGATATCTAATGTGAAAGCGCATGAAACAGTCGTAATCTTGTAGAAAACATTGTAAAGTTGCGAGTAAACGTTTTCTAACGATAGAAGTGCGAAGGTTAGGTTAGGTTAGGTTAGTTTAAGCTAGGTAGCGTCGTGAACTACCAAAAACGACGTCATCTAACGAGATAGTGTTGTTTTATTGCGAGTATTAAACTGCGATAGGTAAAATGTTGTGAATGCACACAAAACGGCATGAACAAGCCAAATACTGCGTGTTCTACCGTTACAAGTGCGAAACTGCTATATTGTGATATTCTCGTTAAAGCGCATGCAAGCATCGTGAAACCTTAAAGAACGATGTCATTTAGCGAGATACAGCGTTCTGTACTGCAATAAGTTGGTGAAAAACTGTGAGGTTATGCAAATATCGTAATTGTGAACGAAACAGTGTAATAGAGCGTTTTTCAATACAAGTACGAATGTTAGGTTAGGTTAAGATATGAACCGTCGTAAAACCGCATTAAACAATGTCACTTAGTGAGATGCAGTGTTTTTCACCATTACAAGTTGGGAACTGCGATATCTAATGTGAAAGCACTTGCAAACGTCGTTACGTTAGGTTAGGTTACGTTAGGTTAGGTTAGGTTACGTTAGGTTAGGTTTGGTTTGGTTAGGTTAGGTTAGGTTGGGTTGAGTTGGGTTAGGTTAGGTTAGGTTAGGTTAGGTTGGGTTAGGTTAGGTTAGGTTACGTTAGGTTAGGTTACGTTAGGTTAGGTTACGTTAGGTTAGGTTAGGTTAGGTTACGTTACGTAAGGTTATGTTAGGTTAGGTAAGGATAATTTGGTTAGGTTAGGTAAGGTTAGGTTAGGTTAGGTTAGGTTGGGTTGGGTGTTGTTGGGTTGGGTTGGGTTGGGTTAGGTTGGGTTAGGTTAGGTTAGGTTACGTTAGGTTAGGTTAGGTTAGGTTACGTTAGGTTATGTTAGGTTAGGTTAGGTTACGTTAGGTTAGGTTAAGTTAGGTTAGGTTAGGTTTGGTTAGGTTAGGTTAGGTTAGTTTAGGTTAGGTTAGGTTGGGTTGGGTTGGGTTGGGTTAGGTTGGGTTAGGTTAGGTTAGGTTGGGTTAGGTTAGTTTAGGTTAGGTTAGGTTAGGTTAGGTTAAGTTGGGTTGGGTTAGGTTAGGTTAGGTTAGGTTAGGTAAGGTTAGGTTAGGTTAGGTTAGGTTAGGTTAAGGTATGAACCGTCGTAAAACCGCATTAAACAATGTCACTTAGTGAGATGCAGTGTTTTCACCTTTACAAGTTGCGAACTGCGATATCTAATGTGAAAGCGCTTGAAACCGTCGTAATGTTGTAGAAAGCAATGTAAAGTAGCGAGTAAAACGTTTTCTAACGATAGAAGTGCGAAGGTTATGTTAGGTTGAGTTATGTTAGTTTAAGCTAGGTAGCGTCGTGAAACCACCAAAAACGACGTCATCTAACGAGATAGTGTTGTTTTATTGCGAGTACGAAACTGCGATAGGTAAAATGTTGTGAAAGCACACAAAACGGCATGAACAAGCCAAATACTGCGTGTTGTACCGTTACAAGTGCGAAAGTGCTATGTTGTGACATTCTCGGTAAAGCGCATGCAAGTATCGTGAAACCTTAAAGAACGATGTCATTTAGCGAGATACAGCGTTCTGTACTGTAATAAGTTGGTGAGAAACTGTGAGGTCAAGCAAATATCGTAATTGTGAACGAAACAGTGTAATTGAGCGTCTTTAGATACAAGTGCGAACGTTAGGTTAGGTTGACATATCAACCGTCGTAAAACCGCATTAAACAATGTCACTTAGTGAGATGTAGTGTTTTTCAACATTACAAGTCGGGAACTACGATATCTAATGTGAAAGCGCATGAAACCGTCGTAATCTTGTAGAAAACATTGTAAAGTGGCGAGTAAAACGTTTTCTAACGATAGAAGTGCGAAGGTTAGGTTAGGTTAGGTTAGTTTAAGCTAGGTAGCGTCGTGAAACTACCAAAAACGACGTCATCTAACGAGATAGTGTTGTTTTATAGCGAGTATTAAACTGCGATAGGTGAAATGTTGTGAAAGCACACAAAACGGCATGAACAAGCCAATTACTGCGTGTTCTACCGTTACAAGTGCGAAACTGCTATATTGTGATATTCTCGTTAAATCGTATGCAAGCATCGTGAAACCTTAAAGAACAATGTCATTTAGCGAGATACAGCGTTCTGTATTGCAATAAGTTGGTGAAAAACTGTGAGGTTATGCAAATATCGTAATTGTGAATAAAACAGTGTAATAGAGCGTTTTTAGATACAAGTGCGAATGTTAGGTTAGGTTAAGATATGAACCGTCGTAAAACCGCATTAAACAAGGTCAATTACTGAGATGCAGTGTTTTTCACCATTAAAAGTGGGGAACTGCGATATTTAATGTGAAAGCGCTTGCAACCGTCGTTAGGTTAGGTTAGGTTAGGTTAGGTTAGGTTTGGTTAGGTTAGGTTAGGTTAGGTTAGGTTAGGTTAGATTAGGTTAGGTTGGGTTGAGTTGGGTTAGGTTAGGTTAGGTTAGGTTAGGTTGGGTTAGGTTAGGTTAGGTTACGTTAGGTTAGGTTACGTTAGGTTAGGTTAGGTTAGGTTACGTTACGTAAGGTTATGTTAGGTTAGGTAAGGATAATTTGGTTAGGTTAGGTAAGGTTAGGTTAGGTTAGGTTAGGTTGGGTTGGGTGTTGTTGGGTTGGCTTGGGTTGGGTTAGGTTGGGTTAGGTTAGGTTAGGTTACGTTAGGTTAGGTTAGGTTAGGTTACGTTAGGTTATGTTAGGTTAGGTTAGGTTACGTTAGGTTAGGTTAAGTTAGGTTAGGTTAGGTTTGGTTAGGTTAGGTTAGGTTAGTTTAGGTTAGGTTAGGTTGGGTTGGGTTGGGTTGGGTTAGGTTGGGTTAGGTTAGGTTAGGTTGGGTTAGGTTAGTTTAGGTTAGGTTAGGTTAGGTTAGGTTAAGTTGGGTTGGGTTAGGTTAGGTTAGGTTAGGTTAGGTAAGGTTAGGTTAGGTTAGGTTAGGTTAGGTTAAGGTATGAACCGTCGTAAAACCGCATTAAACAATGTCACTTAGTGAGATGCAGTGTTTTTCACCTTTACAAGTTGGGAACTGTGATATCTAATGTGAAAGCGCTTGAAACCGTCGTAATGTTGTAGAAAGCAATGTAAAGTAGCGAGTAAAACGTTTTCCAACGATAGAAGTGCGAAGGTTATGTTAGGTTGAGTTATGTTAGTTTAAGCTAGGTAGCGTCGTGAAACCACCAAAAACGACGTCATCTAACGAGATAGTGTTGTTTTATTGCGAGTACGAAACTGCGATAGGTAAAACGTTGTGAAAGCACACAAAACGGCATGAACAAGCCAAATACTGCGTGTTGTACTGTTACAAGTGCGAAAGTGCTATGTTGTGACATTCTCGGTAAAGCGCATGCAAGTATCGTGAAACCTTAAAGAACCATGTCATTTAGCGAGATACAGCGTTCTGTACTGCAATAGGTTGGTGAAAAACTGTGAGGTTATGCAAATATCGTAATTGTGAACAAAACAGTGTAATAGAGCGTTTTTAGATACAAGTGCGAATGTTAGGTTAGGTTAAGATATGAACCGTCGTAAAACCGCATTAAACAAGGTCAATTACTGAGATGCAGTGTTTTTCACCATTAAAAGTGGGGAACTGCGATATTTAATGTGAAAGCGCTTGCAACCGTCGTTAGGTTAGGTTAGGTTAGGTTAGGTTAGGTTAGGTTAGGTTTGGTTAGGTTAGGTTAGGTTAGGTTAGGTTAGGTTAGGTTAGGTTAGGTTAGGTTAGGTTAGGTTAAGGTATGAACCGTCGTAAAACCGCAATAAACAATGTCACTTAGTGAGATGCAGTGTTTTTCACCTTTACAAGTCGGAAACTGCGATATCTAATGTGAAAGCGCATGAAACCGTCGTAATCTTGTAGAAAACATTGTAAAGTAGCGAATAAAACGTTTTCTAACGATAGAAGTGCGAAGGTTCGGTTAGTTTGAGTTATGTTAGTTTAAGCTAGGTAGCGTCGTGAAACCACCAAAAACGACGTCATCTAACGAGATAGTGTTGTTTTATTGCGAGTACGAAACTGCGACAGGTAAAATGTTGTGAAAGCACTCAAAACGGCATGAACAAGCCAAATACTGCGTGTTCTACCGTTACAAGTGCGAAACTGCTATATTGTGATATTCTCGTTAAAGCGCATGCAAGCATCGTGAAACCTTAAAGAACGATGTCATTTAGCGAGATACAGCGTTCTGTACTGCAATAAGTTGGTGAAAAACTGTGAGGTTATGCAAATATCCTAATTGTGAACGAAACAGTGTAATAGAGCGTTTTTTAATACAAGTGCGAATGTTAGGTTAGGTTAAGATATGAACCGTCGTAAAACCGCATTAATCAATGTCACTTAGTGAGATGCAGTGTTTTTCACCATTACAAGTAGGGAACTGCGATATCTAATGTGAAAGCGCTTGCAAACGTCGTTAGGTTAGGTTAGGTTAGGTTAGGTTAGGTTACGTTGGGTTAGGTTAGGTTAGGTTTGGTTAGGTTAGGTTAGGTTAGGTTAGGTTAGGGTATGTTAGGTAAGGTTTGGTTAGGTTAGGTTAGGTTAGGTTGGTTTAGGTAAGGTTAGGTTAGGTTAAGATATGAACCGCGCTAAAACCGCGTTAAACAATGTCACTTAGTGAGATGCTGTGTTTTTCACCATTACAAGTCGGAAACTGCGATATCTAATGTGAAAGCGCATGAAACCGTCGTAATCTTGTAGAAAACATTGTAAAGTAGCGAATAAAACGTTTTCTAACGATAGAAGTGCGAAGAATCGGTTAGTTTGAGTTATGTTAGTTTAAGCTAGGTAGCGTCGTGAAACCACCAAAAACGACGTCATCTAACGAGATAGTGTTGTTTTATTGCGAGTACGAAACTGCGACAGGTAAAATGTTGTGAAAGCACTCAAAACGGCATGAACAAGCCAAATACTGCGTGTTGTACCGTTACAAGTGCGAAACTGCTATGTTGTGACATTCTCGGTAAAGCGCATGCAAGTATCGTGAAACCTTAAAGAACGATGTCATTTAGCGAGATACAGCGTTCTGTACTGTAATAAGTTGGTGAGAAACTGTGAGGTCAAGCAAATATCGTAATTGTGAACGAAACAGTGTAATTGAGCGTCTTTAGATACAAGTGCGAATGTTAGGTTAGGTTGACATATCAACCGTCGTAAAACCGCATTAAACAATGTCACTTAGTGAGATGTAGTGTTTTTCAACATTACAAGTCGGGAACTACAATATCTAATGTGAAAGCGCATGAAACAGTCGTAATCTTGTAGAAAACATTGTAAAGTTGCGAGTAAACGTTTTCTAACGATAGAAGTGCGAAGGTTAGGTTAGGTTAGGTTAGTTTAAGCTAGGTAGCGTCGTGAACTACCAAAAACGACGTCATCTAACGAGATAGTGTTGTTTTATAGCGAGTATTAAACTGCGATAGGTGAAATGTTGTGAAAGCACACAAAACGGCATGAACAAGCCAATTACTGCGTGTTCTACCGTTACAAGTGCGAAACTGCTATATTGTGATATTCTCGTTAAATCGTATGCAAGCATCGTGAAACCTTAAAGAACAATGTCATTTAGCGAGATACAGCGTTCTGTATTGCAATAAGTTGGTGAAAAACTGTGAGGTTATGCAAATATCGTAATTGTGAATAAAACAGTGTAATAGAGCGTTTTTAGCTACAAGTGCGAATGTTAGGTTAGGTTAAGATATGAACCGTCGTAAAACCGCATTAAACAAGGTCAATTACTGAGATGCAGTGTTTTTCACCATTAAAAGTGGGGAACTGCGATATTTAATGTGAAAGCGCTTGCAACCGTCGTTAGGTTAGGTTAGGTTAGGTTAGGTTAGGTTTGGTTAGGTTAGGTTAGGTTAGGTTAGGTTAGGTTAGATTAGGTTAGGTTGGGTTGAGTTGGGTTAGGTTAGGTTAGGTTAGGTTGGGTTAGGTTAGGTTACGTTAGGTTAGGTTACGTTAGGTTAGGTTAGGTTAGGTTACGTTACGTAAGGTTATGTTAGGTTAGGTAAGGATAATTTCGTTAGGTTAGGTAAGGTTAGGTTAGGTTAGGTTAGGTTGGGTTGGGTGTTGTTGGGTTGGCTTGGGTTGGGTTAGGTTGGGTTAGGTTAGGTTAGGTTACGTTAGGTTAGGTTAGGTTAGGTTACGTTAGGTTATGTTAGGTTAGGTTAGGTTACGTTAGGTTAGGTTAAGTTAGGTTAGGTTAGGTTTGGTTAGGTTAGGTTAGGTTAGTTTAGGTTAGGTTAGGTTGGGTTGGGTTGGGTTGGGTTAGGTTGGGTTAGGTTAGGTTAGGTTGGGTTAGGTTAGTTTAGGTTAGGTTAGGTTAGGTTAGGTTAAGTTGGGTTGGGTTAGGTTAGGTTAGGTTAGGTTAGGTAAGGTTAGGTTAGGTTAGGTTAGGTTAGGTTAAGGTATGAACCGTCGTAAAACCGCATTAAACAATGTCACTTAGTGAGATGCAGTGTTTTTCACCTTTACAAGTTGGGAACTGTGATATCTAATGTGAAAGCGCTTGAAACCGTCGTAATGTTGTAGAAAGCAATGTAAAGTAGCGAGTAAAACGTTTTCCAACGATAGAAGTGCGAAGGTTATGTTAGGTTGAGTTATGTTAGTTTAAGCTAGGTAGCGTCGTGAAACCACCAAAAACGACGTCATCTAACGAGATAGTGTTGTTTTATTGCGAGTACGAAACTGCGATAGGTAAAACGTTGTGAAAGCACACAAAACGGCATGAACAAGCCAAATACTGCGTGTTGTACTGTTACAAGTGCGAAAGTGCTATGTTGTGACATTCTCGGTAAAGCGCATGCAAGTATCGTGAAACCTTAAAGAACCATGTCATTTAGCGAGATACAGCGTTCTGTACTGCAATAGGTTGGTGAAAAACTGTGAGGTTATGCAAATATCGTAATTGTGAACAAAACAGTGTAATAGAGCGTTTTTAGATACAAGTGCGAATGTTAGGTTAGGTTAAGATATGAACCGTCGTAAAACCGCATTAAACAAGGTCAATTACTGAGATGCAGTGTTTTTCACCATTAAAAGTGGGGAACTGCGATATTTAATGTGAAAGCGCTTGCAACCGTCGTTAGGTTAGGTTAGGTTAGGTTAGGTTAGGTTAGGTTAGGTTTGGTTAGGTTAGGTTAGGTTAGGTTAGGTTAGGTTAGGTTAGGTTAGGTTAGGTTAAGGTATGAACCGTCGTAAAACCGCAATAAACAATGTCACTTAGTGAGATGCAGTGTTTTTCACCTTTACAAGTCGGAAACTGCGATATCTAATGTGAAAGCGCATGAAACCGTCGTAATCTTGTAGAAAACATTGTAAAGTAGCGAATAAAACGTTTTCTAACGATAGAAGTGCGAAGGTTCGGTTAGTTTGAGTTATGTTAGTTTAAGCTAGGTAGCGTCGTGAAACCACCAAAAACGACGTCATCTAACGAGATAGTGTTGTTTTATTGCGAGTACGAAACTGCGACAGGTAAAATGTTGTGAAAGCACTCAAAACGGCATGAACAAGCCAAATACTGCGTGTTCTACCGTTACAAGTGCGAAACTGCTATATTGTGATATTCTCGTTAAAGCGCATGCAAGCATCGTGAAACCTTAAAGAACGATGTCATTTAGCGAGATACAGCGTTCTGTACTGCAATAAGTTGGTGAAAAACTGTGAGGTTATGCAAATATTCTAATTGTGAACGAAACAGTGTAATAGAGCGTTTTTTAATACAAGTGCGAATGTTAGGTTAGGTTAAGATATGAACCGTCGTAAAACCGCATTAATCAATGTCACTTAGTGAGATGCAGTGTTTTTCACCATTACAAGTAGGGAACTGCGATATCTAATGTGAAAGCGCTTGCAAACGTCGTTAGGTTAGGTTAGGTTAGGTTAGGTTAGGTTACGTTGGGTTAGGTTAGGTTAGGTTTGGTTAGGTTAGGTTAGGTTAGGTTAGGTTAGGGTATGTTAGGTAAGGTTTGGTTAGGTTAGGTTAGGTTAGGTTGGTTTAGGTAAGGTTAGGTTAGGTTAAGATATGAACCGCGCTAAAACCGCGTTAAACAATGTCACTTAGTGAGATGCTGTGTTTTTCACCATTACAAGTCGGAAACTGCGATATCTAATGTGAAAGCGCATGAAACCGTCGTAATCTTGTAGAAAACATTGTAAAGTAGCGAATAAAACGTTTTCTAACGATAGAAGTGCGAAGAATCGGTTAGTTTGAGTTATGTTAGTTTAAGCTAGGTAGCGTCGTGAAACCACCAAAAACGACGTCATCTAACGAGATAGTGTTGTTTTATTGCGAGTACGAAACTGCGACAGGTAAAATGTTGTGAAAGCACTCAAAACGGCATGAACAAGCCAAATACTGCGTGTTGTACCGTTACAAGTGCGAAACTGCTATGTTGTGACATTCTCGGTAAAGCGCATGCAAGTATCGTGAAACCTTAAAGAACGATGTCATTTAGCGAGATACAGCGTTCTGTACTGTAATAAGTTGGTGAGAAACTGTGAGGTCAAGCAAATATCGTAATTGTGAACGAAACAGTGTAATTGAGCGTCTTTAGATACAAGTGCGAATGTTAGGTTAGGTTGACATATCAACCGTCGTAAAACCGCATTAAACAATGTCACTTAGTGAGATGTAGTGTTTTTCAACATTACAAGTCGGGAACTACGATATCTAATGTGAAAGCGCATGAAACAGTCGTAATCTTGTAGAAAACATTGTAAAGTTGCGAGTAAACGTTTTCTAACGATAGAAGTGCGAAGGTTAGGTTAGGTTAGGTTAGTTTAAGCTAGGTAGCGTCGTGAACTACCAAAAACGACGTCATCTAACGAGATAGTGTTGTTTTATTGCGAGTATTAAACTGCGATAGGTAAAATGTTGTGAATGCACACAAAACGGCATGAACAAGCCAAATACTGCGTGTTCTACCGTTACAAGTGCGAAACTGCTATATTGTGATATTCTCGTTAAAGCGCATGCAAGCATCGTGAAACCTTAAAGAACGATGTCATTTAGCGAGATACAGCGTTCTGTACTGCAATAAGTTGGTGAAAAACTGTGAGGTTATGCAAATATCGTAATTGTGAACGAAACAGTGTAATAGAGCGTTTTTCAATACAAGTACGAATGTTAGGTTAGGTTAAGATATGAACCGTCGTAAAACCGCATTAAACAATGTCACTTAGTGAGATGCAGTGTTTTTCACCATTACAAGTTGGGAACTGCGATATCTAATGTGAAAGCACTTGCAAACGTCGTTACGTTAGGTTAGGTTACGTTAGGTTAGGTTAGGTTACGTTAGGTTAGGTTTGGTTTGGTTAGGTTAGGTTAGGTTAGGTTGGGTTAGGTTAGGTTAGGTTACGTTAGGTTAAGGTATGAACCGTCGTAAAACCGCAATAAACAATGTCACTTAGTGAGATGCAGTGTTTTCACCTTTACAAGTTGCGAACTGCGATATCTAATGTGAAAGCGCTTGAAACCGTCGTAATGTTGTAGAAAGCAATGTAAAGTAGCGAGTAAAACGTTTTCTAACGATAGAAGTGCGAAGGTTATGTTAGGTTGAGTTATGTTAGTTTAAGCTAGGTAGCGTCGTGAAACCACCAAAAACGACGTCATCTAACGAGATAGTGTTGTTTTATTGCGAGTACGAAACTGCGACAGGTAAAATGTTGTGAAAGCACTCAAAACGGCATGAACAAGCCAAATACTGCGTGTTGTACCGTTACAAGTGCGAAACTGCTATGTTGTGACATTCTCGGTAAAGCGCATGCAAGTATCGTGAAACCTTAAAGAACGATGTCATTTAGCGAGATACAGCGTTCTGTACTGTAATAAGTTGGTGAGAAACTGTGAGGTCAAGCAAATATCGTAATTGTGAACGAAACAGTGTAATTGAGCGTCTTTAGATACAAGTGCGAATGTTAGGTTAGGTTGACATATCAACCGTCGTAAAACCGCATTAAACAATGTCACTTAGTGAGATGTAGTGTTTTTCAACATTACAAGTCGGGAACTACGATATCTAATGTGAAAGCGCATGAAACAGTCGTAATCTTGTAGAAAACATTGTAAAGTTGCGAGTAAACGTTTTCTAACGATAGAAGTGCGAAGGTTAGGTTAGGTTAGGTTAGTTTAAGCTAGGTAGCGTCGTGAACTACCAAAAACGACGTCATCTAACGAGATAGTGTTGTTTTATTGCGAGTATTAAACTGCGATAGGTAAAATGTTGTGAATGCACACAAAACGGCATGAACAAGCCAAATACTGCGTGTTCTACCGTTACAAGTGCGAAACTGCTATATTGTGATATTCTCGTTAAAGCGCATGCAAGCATCGTGAAACCTTAAAGAACGATGTCATTTAGCGAGATACAGCGTTCTGTACTGCAATAAGTTGGTGAAAAACTGTGAGGTTATGCAAATATCGTAATTGTGAACGAAACAGTGTAATAGAGCGTTTTTCAATACAAGTACGAATGTTAGGTTAGGTTAAGATATGAACCGTCGTCAAACCGCATTAAACAATGTCACTTAGTGAGATGCAGTGTTTTTCACCATTACAAGTCGGGAACTGCGATATCTAATTTAAAGCACTTGCAAACGTCGTTACGTTAGGTTAGGTTACGTTAGGTTAGGTTAGGTTACGTTAGGTTAGGTTTGGTTTGGTTAGGTTAGGTTAGGTTAGGTTGGGTTAGGTTAGGTTACGTTAGGTTAAGGTATGAACCGTCGTAAAACCGCAATAAACAATGTCACTTAGTGAGATGCAGTGTTTTCACCTTTACAAGTTGCGAACTGCGATATCTAATGTGAAAGCGCTTGAAACCGTCGTAATGTTGTAGAAAGCAATGTAAAGTACCGAGTAAAACGTTTTCTAACTATAGAAGTGCGAAGGTTATGTTAGGTTGAGTTATGTTAGTTTAAGCTAGGTAGCGTCGTGAAACCACCAAAAACGACGTCATCTAACGAGATAGTGTTGTTTTATTGCGAGTACGAAACTGCGATAGGTAAAATGTTGTGAAAGCACACAAAACGGCATGAACAAGCCAAAGACTGCGTGTTGTACCGTTACAAGTGCGAAAGTGCTATGTTGTGACATTCTCGGTAAAGCGCATGCAAGTATCGTGAAACCTTAAAGAACGATGTCATTTAGCGAGATACAGCGTTCTGTACTGTAATAAGTTGGTGAGAAACTGTGAGGTCAAGCAAATATCGTAATTGTGAACGAAACAGTGTAATTGAGCGTCTTTAGATACAAGTGCGAATGTTAGGTTAGGTTGACATATCAACCGTCGTAAAACCGCATTAAACAAAGTCACTTAGTGAGATGTAGTGTTTTTCAACATTACAAGTCGGGAACTACGATATCTAATGTGAAAGCGCATGAAACCGTCGTAATATTGTAGAAAACATTGTAAGGTGGCAAGTGAAACGTTTTCTAACGATAGAAGTGCGAAGGTTAGGTTAGGTTAGGTTAGTTTAAGCTAGGTAGCGTCGTGAACTACCAAAAACGACGTCATCTAACGAGATAGTGTTGTTTTATTGCGAGTATTAAACTGCGATAGGTAAAATGTTGTGAATGCACACAAAACGGCATGAACAAGCCAAATACTGCGTGTTCTACCGTTACAAGTGCGAAACTGCTATATTGTGATATTCTCGTTAAAGCGCATGCAAGCATCGTGAAACCTTAAAGAACGATGTCATTTAGCGAGATACAGCGTTCTGTACTGCAATAAGTTGGTGAAAAACTGTGAGGTTATGCAAATATCGTAATTGTGAACGAAACAGTGTAATAGAGCGTTTTTCAATACAAGTACGAATGTTAGGTTAGGTTAAGATATGAACCGTCGTAAAACCGCATTAAACAATGTCACTTAGTGAGATGCAGTGTTTTTCACCATTACAAGTTGGGAACTGCGATATCTAATGTGAAAGCACTTGCAAACGTCGTTACGTTAGGTTAGGTTACGTTAGGTTAGGTTAGGTTACGTTAGGTTAGGTTTGGTTTGGTTAGGTTAGGTTAGGTTAGGTTGGGTTAGGTTAGGTTAGGTTACGTTAGGTTAAGGTATGAACCGTCGTAAAACCGCAATAAACAATGTCACTTAGTGAGATGCAGTGTTTTCACCTTTACAAGTTGCGAACTGCGATATCTAATGTGAAAGCGCTTGAAACCGTCGTAATGTTGTAGAAAGCAATGTAAAGTAGCGAGTAAAACGTTTTCTAACGATAGAAGTGCGAAGGTTATGTTAGGTTGAGTTATGTTTAAGCTAGGTAGCGTCGTGAAACCACCAAAAACGACGTCATCTAACGAGATAGTGTTGTTTTATTGCGAGTACGAAAGTGCGATAGGTAAAATGTTGTGAAAGCACACAAAACGGCATGAACAAGCCAAATACTGCGTGTTGTACCGTTACAAGTGCGAAAGTGCTATGTTGTGACATTCTCGGTAAAGCGCATGCAAGTATCGTGAAACCTTAAAGAACGATGTCATTTAGCGAGATACAGCGTTCTGTACTGTAATAAGTTGGTGAGAAACTGTGAGGTCAAGCAAATATCGTAATTGTGAACGAAACAGTGTAATTGAGCGTCTTTAGATACAAGTGCGAATGTTAGGTTAGGTTGACATATCAACCGTCGTAAAACCGCATTAAACAATGTCACTTAGTGAGATGTAGTGTTTTTAAACATTACAAGTCGGGAACTACGATATCTAATGTGAAAGCGCATGAAACCGTCGTAATCTTGTAGAAAACATTGTAAAGTGGCGAGTAAAACGTTTTCTAACGATAGAAGTGCGAAGGTTAGGTTAGGTTAGGTTAGTTTAAGCTAGGTAGCGTCGTGAAACTACCAAAAACGACGTCATCTAACGAGATAGTGTTGTTTTATAGCGAGTATTAAACTGCGATAGGTGAAATGTTGTGAAAGCACACAAAACGGCATGAACAAGCCAATTACTGCGTGTTCTACCGTTACAAGTGCGAAACTGCTATATTGTGATATTCTCGTTAAATCGTATGCAAGCATCGTGAAACCTTAAAGAACAATGTCATTTAGCGAGATACAGCGTTCTGTACTGCAATAAGTTGGTGAAAAACTGTGAGGTTATGCAAATATCGTAATTGTGAACAAAACAGTGTAATAGAGCGTTTTTAGATACAAGTGCGAATGTTAGGTTAGGTTAAGATATGAACCGTCGTAAAACCGCATTAAACAAGGTCAATTACTGAGATGCAGTGTTTTTCACCATTAAAAGTGGGGAACTGCGATATTTAATGTGAAAGCGCTTGCAACCGTCGTTAGGTTAGGTTAGGTTAGGTTAGGTTAGGTTTGGTTAGGTTAGGTTAGGTTAGGTTAGGTTAGGTTAGATTAGGTTAGGTTGGGTTGAGTTGGGTTAGGTTAGGTTAGGTTAGGTTAGGTTGGGTTGGGTTAGGTTAGGTTAGGTTACGTTAGGTTAGGTTACGTTAGGTTAGGTTAGGTTAGGTTACGTTACGTAAGGTTATGTTAGGTTAGGTAAGGATAATTTGGTTAGGTTAGGTAAGGTTAGGTTAGGTTAGGTTAGGTTGGGTTGGGTGTTGTTGGGTTGGGTTGGGTTGGGTTAGGTTGGGTTAGGTTAGGTTAGGTTACGTTAGGTTAGGTTAGGTTAGGTTACGTTAGGTTATGTTAGGTTAGGTTAGGTTACGTTAGGTTAGGTTAAGTTAGGTTAGGTTAGGTTTGGTTAGGTTAGGTTAGGTTAGTTTAGGTTAGGTTAGGTTGGGTTGGGTTGGGTTGGGTTAGGTTGGGTTAGGTTAGGTTAGGTTGGGTTAGGTTAGTTTAGGTTAGGTTAGGTTAGGTTAGGTTAAGTTGGGTTGGGTTAGGTTAGGTTAGGTTAGGTTAGGTAAGGTTAGGTTAGGTTAGGTTAGGTTAGGTTAAGGTATGAACCGTCGTAAAACCGCATTAAACAATGTCACTTAGTGAGATGCAGTGTTTTCACCTTTACAAGTTGCGAACTGCGATATCTAATGTGAAAGCGCTTGAAACCGTCGTAATGTTGTAGAAAGCAATGTAAAGTAGCGAGTAAAACGTTTTCTAACTATAGAAGTGCGAAGGTTATGTTAGGTTGAGTTATGTTAGTTTAAGCTAGGTAGCGTCGTGAAACCACCAAAAACGACGTCATCTAACGAGATAGTGTTGTTTTATTGCGAGTACGAAACTGCGATAGGTAAAATGTTGTGAAAGCACACAAAACGGCATGAACAAGCCAAAGACTGCGTGTTGTACCGTTACAAGTGCGAAAGTGCTATGTTGTGACATTCTCGGTAAAGCGCATGCAAGTATCGTGAAACCTTAAAGAACGATGTCATTTAGCGAGATACAGCGTTCTGTACTGTAATAAGTTGGTGAGAAACTGTGAGGTCAAGCAAATATCGTAATTGTGAACGAAACAGTGTAATTGAGCGTCTTTAGATACAAGTGCGAATGTTAGGTTAGGTTGACATATCAACCGTCGTAAAACCGCATTAAACAATGTCACTTAGTGAGATGTAGTGTTTTTCAACATTACAAGTCGGGAACTACGATATCTAATGTGAAAGCGCATGAAACCGTCGTAATATTGTAGAAAACATTGTAAGGTGGCAAGTGAAACGTTTTCTAACGATAGAAGTGCGAAGGTTAGGTTAGGTTAGGTTAGTTTAAGCTAGGTAGCGTCGTGAACTACCAAAAACGACGTCATCTAACGAGATAGTGTTGTTTTATTGCGAGTATTAAACTGCGATAGGTAAAATGTTGTGAATGCACACAAAACGGCATGAACAAGCCAAATACTGCGTGTTCTACCGTTACAAGTGCGAAACTGCTATATTGTGATATTCTCGTTAAAGCGCATGCAAGCATCGTGAAACCTTAAAGAACGATGTCATTTAGCGAGATACAGCGTTCTGTACTGCAATAATTTGGTGAAAAACTGTGAGGTTATGCAAATATCGTAATTGTGAACGAAACAGTGTAATAGAGCGTTTTTCAATACAAGTACGAATGTTAGGTTAGGTTAAGATATGAACCGTCGTAAAACCGCATTAAACAATGTCACTTAGTGAGATGCAGTGTTTTTCACCATTACAAGTTGGGAACTGCGATATCTAATGTGAAAGCACTTGCAAACGTCGTTACGTTAGGTTAGGTTACGTTAGGTTAGGTTAGGTTACGTTAGGTTAGGTTTGGTTTGGTTAGGTTAGGTTAGGTTAGGTTGGGTTAGGTTAGGTTAGGTTACGTTAGGTTAAGGTATGAACCGTCGTAAAACCGCAATAAACAATGTCACTTAGTGAGATGCAGTGTTTTCACCTTTACAAGTTGCGAACTGCGATATCTAATGTGAAAGCGCTTGAAACCGTCGTAATGTTGTAGAAAGCAATGTAAAGTAGCGAGTAAAACGTTTTCTAACGATAGAAGTGCGAAGGTTATGTTAGGTTGAGTTATGTTTAAGCTAGGTAGCGTCGTGAAACCACCAAAAACGACGTCATCTAACGAGATAGTGTTGTTTTATTGCGAGTACGAAAGTGCGATAGGTAAAATGTTGTGAAAGCACACAAAACGGCATGAACAAGCCAAATACTGCGTGTTGTACCGTTACAAGTGCGAAAGTGCTATGTTGTGACATTCTCGGTAAAGCGCATGCAAGTATCGTGAAACCTTAAAGAACGATGTCATTTAGCGAGATACAGCGTTCTGTACTGTAATAAGTTGGTGAGAAACTGTGAGGTCAAGCAAATATCGTAATTGTGAACGAAACAGTGTAATTGAGCGTCTTTAGATACAAGTGCGAATGTTAGGTTAGGTTGACATATCAACCGTCGTAAAACCGCATTAAACAATGTCACTTAGTGAGATGTAGTGTTTTTCAACATTACAAGTCGGGAACTACGATATCTAATGTGAAAGCGCATGAAACCGTCGTAATCTTGTAGAAAACATTGTAAAGTGGCGAGTAAAACGTTTTCTAACGATAGAAGTGCGAAGGTTAGGTTAGGTTAGGTTAGTTTAAGCTAGGTAGCGTCGTGAAACTACCAAAAACGACGTCATCTAACGAGATAGTGTTGTTTTATAGCGAGTATTAAACTGCGATAGGTGAAATGTTGTGAAAGCACACAAAACGGCATGAACAAGCCAATTACTGCGTGTTCTACCGTTACAAGTGCGAAACTGCTATATTGTGATATTCTCGTTAAATCGTATGCAAGCATCGTGAAACCTTAAAGAACAATGTCATTTAGCGAGATACAGCGTTCTGTACTGCAATAAGTTGGTGAAAAACTGTGAGGTTATGCAAATATCGTAATTGTGAACAAAACAGTGTAATAGAGCGTTTTTAGATACAAGTGCGAATGTTAGGTTAGGTTAAGATATGAACCGTCGTAAAACCGCATTAAACAAGGTCAATTACTGAGATGCAGTGTTTTTCACCATTAAAAGTGGGGAACTGCGATATTTAATGTGAAAGCGCTTGCAACCGTCGTTAGGTTAGGTTAGGTTAGGTTAGGTTAGGTTTGGTTAGGTTAGGTTAGGTTAGGTTAGGTTAGATTAGGTTAGGTTGGGTTGAGTTGGGTTAGGTTAGGTTAGGTTAGGTTAGGTTGGGTTGGGTTAGGTTAGGTTAGGTTACGTTAGGTTAGGTTACGTTAGGTTAGGTTAGGTTAGGTTACGTTACGTAAGGTTATGTTAGGTTAGGTAAGGATAATTTGGTTAGGTTAGGTAAGGTTAGGTTAGGTTAGGTTAGGTTGGGTTGGGTGTTGTTGGGTTGGGTTGGGTTGGGTTAGGTTGGGTTAGGTTAGGTTAGGTTACGTTAGGTTAGGTTAGGTTAGGTTACGTTAGGTTATGTTAGGTTAGGTTAGGTTACGTTAGGTTAGGTTAAGTTAGGTTAGGTTAGGTTTGGTTAGGTTAGGTTAGGTTAGTTTAGGTTAGGTTAGGTTGGGTTGGGTTGGGTTGGGTTAGGTTGGGTTAGGTTAGGTTAGGTTGGGTTAGGTTAGTTTAGGTTAGGTTAGGTTAGGTTAGGTTAAGTTGGGTTGGGTTAGGTTAGGTTAGGTTAGGTTAGGTAAGGTTAGGTTAGGTTAGGTTAGGTTAGGTTAAGGTATGAACCGTCGTAAAACCGCATTAAACAATGTCACTTAGTGAGATTCAGTGTTTTTCACCTTTACAAGTTGGGAACTGTGATATCTAATGTGAAAGCGCTTGAAACCGTCGTAATGTTGTAGAAAGCAATGTAAAGTAGCGAGTAAAACGTTTTCCAACGATAGAAGTGCGAAGGTTATGTTAGGTTGAGTTATGTTAGTTTAAGCTAGGTAGCGTCGTGAAACCACCAAAAACGACGTCATCTAACGAGATAGTGTTGTTTTATTGCGAGTACGAAATTGCGATAGGTAAAACGTTGTGAAAGCACACAAAACGGCATGAACAAGCCAAATACTGCGTGTTGTACTGTTACAAGTGCGAAAGTGCTATGTTGTGACATTCTCGGTAAAGCGCATGCAAGTATCGTGAAACCTTAAAGAACCATGTCATTTAGCGAGATACAGCGTTCTGTACTGTAATAAGTTGGTGAGAAACTGTGAGGTCAAGCAAATATCGTAATTGTGAACGAAACAGTGTAATTGAGCGTCTTTAGATACAAGTGCGAATGTTAGGTTAGGTTGACATATCAACCGTCGTAAAACCGCATTAAACAATGTCACTTAGTGAGATGTAGTGTTTTTCAACATTACAAGTTGGGAACTACGATATCTAATGTGAAAGCGCATGAAACCGTCGTATACTTGTAGAAAACATTGTAAAGTGGCGAGTAAAACGTTTTCTAACGATAGAAGTGCGAAGGTTAGGTTAGGTTAGGTTAGTTTAAGCTAGGTAGCGTCGTGAAACTACCAAAAACGACGTCATCTAACGAGATAGTGTTGTTTTATAGCGAGTATTAAACTGCGATAGGTGAAATGTTGTGAAAGCACACAAAACGGCATGAACAAGCCAAATACTGCGTGTTCTACCGTTACAAGTGCGAAACTGCTATATTGTGATATTCTCGTTAAAGCGCATGCAAGCATCGTGAAACCTTAAAGAACAATGTCATTTAGCGAGATACAGCGTTCTGTACTGCAATAAGTTGGTGAAAAACTGTGAGGTTATGCAAATATCGTAATTGTGAACAAAACAGTGTAATAGAGCGTTTTTAGATACAAGTGCGAATGTTAGGTTAGGTTAAGATATGAACCGTCGTAAAACCGCATTAAACAAGGTCAATTACTGAGATGCAGTGTTTTTCACCATTAAAAGTGGGGAACTGCGATATTTAATGTGAAAGCGCTTGCAACCGTCGTTAGGTTAGGTTAGGTTAGGTTAGGTTAGGTTTGGTTAGGTTAGGTTAGGTTAGGTTAGGTTAGATTAGGTTAGGTTGGGTTGAGTTGGGTTAGGTTAGGTTAGGTTAGGTTAGGTTGGGTTGGGTTAGGTTAGGTTAGGTTACGTTAGGTTAGGTTACGTTAGGTTAGGTTAGGTTAGGTTACGTTACGTAAGGTTATGTTAGGTTAGGTAAGGATAATTTGGTTAGGTTAGGTAAGGTTAGGTTAGGTTAGGTTAGGTTGGGTTGGGTGTTGTTGGGTTGGGTTGGGTTGGGTTAGGTTGGGTTAGGTTAGGTTAGGTTACGTTAGGTTAGGTTAGGTTAGGTTACGTTAGGTTATGTTAGGTTAGGTTAGGTTACGTTAGGTTAGGTTAAGTTAGGTTAGGTTAGGTTTGGTTAGGTTAGGTTAGGTTAGTTTAGGTTAGGTTAGGTTGGGTTGGGTTGGGTTGGGTTAGGTTGGGTTAGGTTAGGTTAGGTTGGGTTAGGTTAGTTTAGGTTAGGTTAGGTTAGGTTAGGTTAAGTTGGGTTGGGTTAGGTTAGGTTAGGTTAGGTTAGGTAAGGTTAGGTTAGGTTAGGTTAGGTTAAGGTATGAACCGTCGTAAAACCGCATTAAACAATGTCACTTAGTGAGATTCAGTGTTTTTCACCTTTACAAGTTGGGAACTGTGATATCTAATGTGAAAGCGCTTGAAACCGTCGTAATGTTGTAGAAAGCAATGTAAAGTAGCGAGTAAAACGTTTTCCAACGATAGAAGTGCGAAGGTTATGTTAGGTTGAGTTATGTTAGTTTAAGCTAGGTAGCGTCGTGAAACCACCAAAAACGACGTCATCTAACGAGATAGTGTTGTTTTATTGCGAGTACGAAATTGCGATAGGTAAAACGTTGTGAAAGCACACAAAACGGCATGAACAAGCCAAATACTGCGTGTTGTACTGTTACAAGTGCGAAAGTGCTATGTTGTGACATTCTCGGTAAAGCGCATGCAAGTATCGTGAAACCTTAAAGAACCATGTCATTTAGCGAGATACAGCGTTCTGTACTGTAATAAGTTGGTGAGAAACTGTGAGGTCAAGCAAATATCGTAATTGTGAACGAAACAGTGTAATTGAGCGTCTTTAGATACAAGTGCGAATGTTAGGTTAGGTTGACATATCAACCGTCGTAAAACCGCATTAAACAATGTCACTTAGTGAGATGTAGTGTTTTTCAACATTACAAGTTGGGAACTACGATATCTAATGTGAAAGCGCATGAAACCGTCGTATACTTGTAGAAAACATTGTAAAGTGGCGAGTAAAACGTTTTCTAACGATAGAAGTGCGAAGGTTAGGTTAGGTTAGGTTAGTTTAAGCTAGGTAGCGTCGTGAAACTACCAAAAACGACGTCATCTAACGAGATAGTGTTGTTTTATAGCGAGTATTAAACTGCGATAGGTGAAATGTTGTGAAAGCACACAAAACGGCATGAACAAGCCAAATACTGCGTGTTCTACCGTTACAAGTGCGAAACTGCTATATTGTGATATTCTCGTTAAAGCGCATGCAAGCATCGTGAAACCTTAAAGAACAATGTCATTTAGCGAGATACAGCGTTCTGTACTGCAATAAGTTGGTGAAAAACTGTGAGGTTATGCAAATATCCTAATTGTGAACGAAACAGTGTAATAGAGCGTTTTTTAATACAAGTGCGAATGTTAGGTTAGGTTAAGATATGAACCGTCGTAAAACCGCATTAATCAATGTCACTTAGTGAGATGCAGTGTTTTTCACCGTTACAAGTAGGGAACTGCGATATCTAATGTGAAAGCGCTTGCAAACGTCGTTAGGTTAGGTTAGGTTAGGTTAGGTTAGGTTACGTTGGGTTAGGTTAGGTTAGGTTTGGTTAGGTTAGGTTAGGTTAGGTTAGGTTAGGGTATGTTAGGTAAGGTTTGGTTAGGTTAGGTTAGGTTAGGTTGGTTTAGGTAAGGTTAGGTTAGGTTAAGATATGAACCGCGCTAAAACCGCGTTAAACAATGTCACTTAGTGAGATGCTGTGTTTTTCACCATTACAAGTCGGAAACTGCGATATCTAATGTGAAAGCGCATGAAACCGTCGTAATCTTGTAGAAAACATTGTAAAGTAGCGAATAAAACGTTTTCTAACGATAGAAGTGCGAAGGTTCGGTTAGTTTGAGTTATGTTAGTTTAAGCTAGGTAGCGTCGTGAAACCACCAAAAACGACGTCATCTAACGAGATAGTGTTGTTTTATTGCGAGTACGAAACTGCGACAGGTAAAATGTTGTGAAAGCACTCAAAACGGCATGAACAAGCCAAATACTGCGTGTTGTACCGTTACAAGTGCGAAACTGCTATGTTGTGACATTCTCGGTAAAGCGCATGCAAGTATCGTGAAACCTTAAAGAACGATGTCATTTAGCGAGATACAGCGTTCTGTACTGTAATAAGTTGGTGAGAAACTGTGAGGTCAAGCAAATATCGTAATTGTGAGCGAAACAGTGTAATTGAGCGTCTTTAGATACAAGTGCGAATGTTAGGTTAGGTTGACATATCAACCGTCGTAAAACCGCATTAAACAATGTCACTTAGTGAGATGTAGTGTTTTTCAACATTACAAGTCGGGAACTACGATATCTAATGTGAAAGCGCATGAAACAGTCGTAATCTTGTAGAAAACATTGTAAAGTTGCGAGTAAACGTTTTCTAACGATAGAAGTGCGAAGGTTAGGTTAGGTTAGGTTAGTTTAAGCTAGGTAGCGTCGTGAACTACCAAAAACGACGTCATCTAACGAGATAGTGTTGTTTTATTGCGAGTATTAAACTGCGATAGGTAAAATGTGAATGCACACAAAACGGCATGAACAAGCCAAATACTGCGTGTTCTACCGTTACAAGTGCGAAACTGCTATATTGTGATATTCTCGTTAAAGCGCATGCAAGCATCGTGAAACCTTAAAGAACGATGTCATTTAGCGAGATACAGCGTTCTGTACTGCAATAAGTTGGTGAAAAACTGTGAGGTTATGCAAATATCGTAATTGTGAACGAAACAGTGTAATAGAGCGTTTTTCAATACAAGTACGAATGTTAGGTTAGGTTAAGATATGAACCGTCGTAAAACCGCATTAAACAATGTCACTTAGTGAGATGCAGTGTTTTTCACCATTACAAGTTGGGAACTGCGATATCTAATGTGAAAGCACTTGCAAACGTCGTTACGTTAGGTTAGGTTACGTTAGGTTAGGTTAGGTTACGTTAGGTTAGGTTTGGTTTGGTTAGGTTAGGTTAGGTTAGGTTGGGTTAGGTTAGGTTAGGTTACGTTAGGTTAAGGTATGAACCGTCGTAAAACCGCAATAAACAATGTCACTTAGTGAGATGCAGTGTTTTCACCTTTACAAGTTGCGAACTACGATATCTAATGTGAAAGCGCTTGAAACCGTCGTAATGTTGTAGAAAGCAATGTAAAGTAGCGAGTAAAACGTTTTCTAACGATAGAAGTGCGAAGGTTATGTTAGGTTGAGTTATGTTAGTTTAAGCTAGGTAGCGTCGTGAAACCACCAAAAACGACGTCATCTAACGAGATAGTGTTGTTTTATTGCGAGTACGAAACTGCGATAGGTAAAATGTTGTGAAAGCACACAAAACGGCATGAACAAGCCAAAGACTGCGTGTTGTACCGTTACAAGTGCGAAAGTGCTATGTTGTGACATTCTCGGTAAAGCGCATGCAAGTATCGTGAAACCTTAAAGAACGATGTCATTTAGCGAGATACAGCGTTCTGTACTGTAATAAGTTGGTGAGAAACTGTGAGGTCAAGCAAATATCGTAATTGTGAACGAAACAGTGTAATTGAGCGTCTTTAGATACAAGTGCGAATGTTAGGTTAGGTTGACATATCAACCGTCGTAAAATCGCATTGAACAATGTCACTTAGTGAGATGTAGTGTTTTTCAACATTACAAGTCGGGAACTACGATATCTAATGTGAAAGCGCATGAAACCGTCGTAATCTTGTAGAAAACATTGTAAAGTGGCGAGTAAAACGTTTTCTAACGATAGAAGTGCGAAGGTTAGGTTAGGTTAGGTTAGTTTAAGCTAGGTAGCGTCGTGAAACTACCAAAAACGACGTCATCTAACGAGATAGTGTTGTTTTATAGCGAGTATTAAACTGCGATAGGTGAAATGTTGTGAAAGCACACAAAACGGCATGAACAAGCCAAATACTGCGTGTTCTACCGTTACAAGTGCGAAACTGCTATATTGTGATATTCTCGTTAAAGCGCATGCAAGCATCGTGAAACCTTAAAGAACAATGTCATTTAGCGAGATACAGCGTTCTGTACTGCAATAAGTTGGTGAAAAACTGAGGTTATGCAAATATCCTAATTGTGAACGAAACAGTGTAATAGAGCGTTTTTTAATACAAGTGCGAATGTTAGGTTAGGTTAAGATATGAACCGCCGTAAAACCGCATTAATCAATGTCACTTAGTGAGATGCAGTGTTTTTCACCATTACAAGTCGGGAACTGCGATATCTAATGTGAAAGCGCTTGCAAACGTCGTTAGGTTAGGTTAGGTTAGGTTAGGTTAGGTTACGTTAGGTTAGGTTAGGTTAGGTTTGGTTAGGTTAGGTTAGGTTAGGGTATGTTAGGTAAGGTTTGGTTAGGTTAGGTTAGGTTAGGTTGGTTTAGGTAAGGTTAGGTTAGGTTAAGATATGAACCGCGCTAAAACCGCGTTAAACAATGTCACTTAGTGAGATGCTGTGTTTTTCACCATTACAAGTCGGGAACTGCGATATCTAATGTGAAAGCGCATGAAACCGTCGTAATCTTGTAGAAAACATTGTAAAGTAGCGAATAAAACGTTTTCTAACGATAGAAGTGCGAAGGTTCGGTTAGTTTGAGTTATGTTAGTTTAAGCTAGGTAGCGTCGTGAAACCACCAAAAACGACGTCATCTAACGAGATAGTGTTGTTTTAATGCGAGTACGAAACTGCGACAGGTAAAATGTTGTGAAAGCACTCAAAACGGCATGAACAAGCCAAATACTGCGTGTTGTACCGTGACAAGTGCGAAACTGCTATGTTGTGACATTCTCGGTAAAGCGCATGCAAGTATCGTGAAACCTTAAAGAACGATGTCATTTAGCGAGATACAGCGTTCTGTACTGTAATAAGTTGGTGAGAAACTGTGAGGTCAAGCAAATATCGTAATTGTGAACGAAACAGTGTAATAGAGCGTTTTTCAATACAAGTACGAATGTTAGGTTAGGTTAAGATATGAACCGTCGTAAAACTGCATTAAACAATGTCACTTAGTGAGATGCAGTGTTTTTCACCATTACAAGTTGGGAACTGCGATATCTAATGTGAAAGCACTTGCAAACGTCGTTACGTTAGGTTAGGTTACGTTAGGTTAGGTTAGGTTACGTTAGGTTAGGTTTGGTTTGGTTAGGTTAGGTTAGGTTATGTTAGGTTAGGTTGGGTTAGGTTAGGTTAGGTTACGTTAGGTTAAGGTATGAACCGTCGTAAAACCGCAATAAACAATGTCACTTAGTGAGATGCAGTGTTTTTCACCTTTACAAGTTGGGAACTGCGATATCTAATGTGAAAGCGCTTGAAACCGTCGTAATGTTGTAGAAAGCAATGTAAAGTAGCGAGTAAAACGTTTTCTAACGATAGAAGTGCGAAGGTTATGTTAGGTTGAGTTATGTTAGTTTAAGCTAGGTAGCGTCGTGAAACCACCAAAAACGACGTCATCTAACGAGATAGTGTTGTTTTATTGCGAGTACGAAACTGCGATAGGTAAAATGTTGTGAAAGCACACAAAACGGCATGAACAAGCCAAAGACTGCGTGTTGTACCGTTACAAGTGCGAAAGTGCTATGTTGTGACATTCTCGGTAAAGCGCATGCAAGTATCGTGAAACCTTAAAGAACGATGTCATTTAGCGAGATACAGCGTTCTGTACTGTAATAAGTTGGTGAGAAACTGCGAGGTCAAGCAAATATCGTAATTGTGAACGAAACAGTGTAATTGAGCGTATTTAGATACAAGTGCGAATGTTAGGTTAGGTTGACATATCAACCGTCGTAAAACCGCATTAAACAATGTCACTTAGTGAGATGTAGTGTTTTTCAACATTACAAGTCGGGAACTACGATATCTAATGTGAAAGCGCATGAAACCGTCGTAATATTGTAGAAAACATTGTAAAGTGGCGAGTAAAACGTTTTCTAACGATAGAAGTGCGAAGGTTAGGTTAGGTTAGGTTAGTTTAAGCTAGGTAGCGTCGTGAACTACCAAAAACGACGTCATCTAACGAGATAGTGTTGTTTTATTGCGAGTATTAAACTGCGATAGGTAAAATGTTGTGAATGCACACAAAACGGCATGAACAAGCCAAATACTGCGTGTTCTACCGTTACAAGTGCGAAACTGCTATATTGTGATATTCTCGTTAAAGCGCATGCAAGCATCGTGAAACCTTAAAGAACGATGTCATTTAGCGAGATACAGCGTTCTGTACTGCAATAAGTTGGTGAAAAACTGTGAGGTTATGCAAATATCGTAATTGTGAACAAAACAGTGTAATAGAGCGTTTTTAGATACAAGTGCGAATGTTAGGTTAGGTTAAGATATGAACCGCCGTAAAACCGCATTAAACAAGGTCAATTACTGAGATGCAGTGTTTTTCACCATTAAAAGTGGGGAACTGCGATATTTAATGTGAAAGCGCTTGCAACCGTCGTTAGGTTAGGTTAGGTTAGGTTAGGTTAGGTTAGGTTTGGTTAGGTTAGGTTAGGTTAGGTTAGGTTAGGTTAGGTTAGATTAGGTTAGGTTGGGTTGAGTTGGGTTAGGTTAGGTTAGGTTAGGTTAGGTTGGGTTAGGTTAGGTTAGGTTACGTTAGGTTAGGTTACGTTAGGTTAGGTTAGGTTAGGTTACGTTACGTTAGGTTAGGTTAGGTTAGGTTAGGTAAGGATAATTTGGTTAGGTTAGGTAAGGTTAGGTTAGGTTAGGTTAGGTTGGGTTGGGTGTTGTTGGGTTGGGTTGGGTTGGGTTAGGTTGGGTTAGGTTAGGTTAGGTTACGTTAGGTTAGGTTAGGTTAGGTTACGTTAGGTTATGTTAGGTTAGGTTAGGTTACGTTAGGTTAGGTTAGGTCAGGTAAGGTTAGGTTACGTTAGAATAGGTTAGGTTAGGTTACGTTAGGTTAGGTTAAGTTAGGTTAGGTTAGGTTTGGTTAGGTTAGGTTAGGTTAGCTTAGGTTAGGTTAGGTTGGGTTGGGTTGGGTTGGGTTAGGTTGGGTTAGGTTAGGTTAGGTTGGGTTAGGTTAGTTTAGGTTAGGTTAGGTTAGGTTAGGTTAAGTTGGGTTGGGTTAGGTTAGGTTAGGTTAGGTTAGGTAAGGTTAGGTTAGGTTAGGTTAGGTTAGGTTAAGGTATGAACCGTCGTAAAACCGCATTAAACAATGTCACTTAGTGAGATGCAGTGTTTTTCACCTTTACAAGTTGGGAACTGTGATATCTAATGTGAAAGCGCTTGAAACCGTCGCAATGTTGTAGAAAGCAATGTAAAGTAGCGAGTAAAACGTTTTCTAACGATAGAAGTGCGAAGGTCATGTTAGGTTGAGTTATGTTAGTTTAAGCTAGGTAGCGTCGTGAAACTACCAAAAACAACGTCATCTAACGAGATAGTGTTGTTTTATTGCGAGTACGAAGCTGCGATAGGTGAAATGTTGTGAAAGCACACAAAACGGCATGAACAAGCCAAATACTGCGTGTTGTACCGTTACAAGTGCGAAACTGCTATGTTGTGATATTCTCGTTAAAGCGCATGCAAGCATCGTGAAACCTTAAAGAACGATGTCATTTAGCGAGATACAGCGTTCTGTACTGTAATAAGTTGGTGAAAAACTGTGAGGTTATGCAAATATCCTAATTGTGAACGAAACAGTGTAATAGAGCGTTTTTTAATACAAGTGCGAATGTTAGGTTAGGTTAAGATATGAACCGTCGTAAAACCGCATTAATCAATGTCACTTAGTGAGATGCAGTGTTTTTCACCATTACAAGTTGGGAACTGCGATATCTAATGTGAAAGCACTTGCAAACGTCGTTACGTTAGGTTAGGTTACGTTAGGTTAGGTTAGGTTACGTTAGGTTAGGTTTGGTTTGGTTAGGTTAGGTTAGGTTAGGTTGGGTTAGGTTAGGTTAGGTTACGTTAGGTTAAGGTATGAACCGTCGTAAAACCGCAATAAACAATGTCACTTAGTGAGATGCAGTGTTTTCACCTTTACAAGTTGCGAACTGCGATATCTAATGTGAAAGCGCTTGAAACCGTCGTAATGTTGTAGAAAGCAATGTAAAGTAGCGAGTAAAACGTTTTCTAACGATAGAAGTGCGAAGGTTTTGTTAGGTTGAGTTATGTTAGTTTAAGCTAGGTAGCGTCGTGAAACCACCAAAAACGACGTCATCTAACGAGATAGTGTTGTTTTATTGCGAGTACGAAACTGCGATAGGTAAAATGTTGTGAAAGCACACAAAACGGCATGAACAAGCCAAAGACTGCGTGTTGTACCGTTACAAGTGCGAAAGTGCTATGTTGTGACATTCTCGGTAAAGCGCATGCAAGTATCGTGAAACCTTAAAGAACGATGTCATTTAGCGAGATACAGCGTTCTGTACTGTAATAAGTTGGTGAGAAACTGTGAGGTCAAGCAAATATCGTAATTGTGAACGAAACAGTGTAATTGAGCGTCTTTAGATACAAGTGCGAATGTTAGGTTAGGTTGACATATCAACCGTCGTAAAACCGCATTAAACAATGTCACTTAGTGAGATGTAGTGTTTTTCAACATTACAAGTCGGGAACTACGATATCTAATGTGAAAGCGCATGAAACCGTCGTAATATTGTAGAAAACATTGTAAAGTGGCGAGTAAAACGTTTTCTAACGATAGAAGTGCGAAGGTTAGGTTAGGTTAGGTTAGTTTAAGCTAGGTAGCGTCGTGAACTACCAAAAACGACGTCATCTAACGAGATAGTGTTGTTTTATTGCGAGTAATAAACTGCGATAGGTAAAATGTTGTGAATGCACACAAAACGGCATGAACAAGCCAAATACTGCGTGTTCTACCGTTACAAGTGCGAAACTGCTATATTGTGATATTCTCGTTAAAGCGCATGCAAGCATCGTGAAACCTTAAAGAACGATGTCATTTAGCGAGATACAGCGTTCTGTACTGCAATAAGTTGGTGAAAAACTGTGAGGTTATGCAAATATCGTAATTGTGAACGAAACAGTGTAATAGAGCGTTTTTCATTACAAGTACGAATGTTAGGTTAGGTTAAGATATGAACCGTCGTAAAACCGCATTAAACAATGTCACTTAGTGAGATGCAGTGTTTTTCACCATTACAAGTTGGGAACTGCGATATCTAATGTGAAAGCACTTGCAAACGTCGTTACGTTAGGTTAGGTTACGTTAGGTTAGGTTAGGTTACGTTAGGTTAGGTTAGGTTTGGTTTGGTTAGGTTAGGTTAGGTTAGGTTGGGTTAGGTTAGGTTAGGTTACGTTAGGTTAAGGTATGAACCATCGTAAAACCGCAATAAACAATGTCACTTAGTGAGATGCAGTGTTTTCACCTTTACAAGTTGCGAACTGCGATATCTAATGTGAAAGCGCTTGAAACCGTCGTAATGTTGTAGAAAGCAATGTAAAGTAGCGAGTAAAACGTTTTCTAACGATAGAAGTGCGAAGGTTATATTAGGTTGAGTTATGTTAGTTTAAGCTAGGTAGCGTCGTGAAACCACCAAAAACGACGTCATCTAACGAGATAGTGTTGTTTTAATGCGAGTACGAAACTGCGACAGGTAAAATGTTGTGAAAGCACTCAAAACGGCATGAACAAGCCAAATACTGCGTGTTGTACCGTGACAAGTGCGAAACTGCTATGTTGTGACATTCTCGGTAAAGCGCATGCAAGTATCGTGAAACCTTAAAGAACGATGTCATTTAGCGAGATACAGCGTTCTGTACTGTAATAAGTTGGTGAGAAACTGTGAGGTCAAGCAAATATCGTAATTGTGAACGAAACAGTGTAATAGAGCATTTTTCAATACAAGTACGAATGTTAGGTTAGGTTAAGATATGAACCGTCGTAAAACCGCATTAAACAATGTCACTTAGTGAGATGCAGTGTTTTTCACCATTACAAGTTGGGAACTGCGATATCTAATGTGAAAGCACTTGCAAACGTCGTTACGTTAGGTTAGGTTACGTTAGGTTAGGTTAGGTTACGTTAGGTTAGGTTTGGTTTGGTTAGGTTAGGTTAGGTTATGTTAGGTTAGGTTGGGTTAGGTTAGGTTAGGTTACGTTAGGTTAAGGTATGAACCGTCGTAAAACCGCAATAAACAATGTCACTTAGTGAGATGCAGTGTTTTTCACCTTTACAAGTTGGGAACTGCGATATCTAATGTGAAAGCGCTTGAAACCGTCGTAATGTTGTAGAAAGCAATGTAAAGTAGCGAGTAAAACGTTTTCTAACGATAGAAGTGCGAAGGTTATGTTAGGTTGAGTTATGTTAGTTTAAGCTAGGTAGCGTCGTGAAACCACCAAAAACGACGTCATCTAACGAGATAGTGTTGTTTTATTGCGAGTACGAAACTGCGATAGGTAAAATGTTGTGAAAGCACACAAAACGGCATGAACAAGCCAAAGACTGCGTGTTGTACCGTTACAAGTGCGAAACTGCTATGTTGTGATATTCTCGTTAAAGCGCATGCAAGCATCGTGAAACCTTAAAGAACGATGTCATTTAGCGAGATACAGCGTTCTGTACTGCAATAAGTTGGTGAAAAACTGTGAGGTTATGCAAATATCCTAATTGTGAACGAAACAGTGTAATAGAGCGTTTTTTAATACAAGTGCGAATGTTAGGTTAGGTTAAGATATGAACCGTCGTAAAACCGCATTAATCAATGTCACTTAGTGAGATGCAGTGTTTTTCACCATTACAAGTTGGGAACTGCGATATCTAATGTGAAAGCACTTGCAAACGTCGTTACGTTAGGTTAGGTTACGTTAGGTTAGGTTAGGTTACGTTAGGTTAGGTTTGGTTTGGTTAGGTTAGGTTAGGTTAGGTTGGGTTAGGTTAGGTTAGGTTACGTTAGGTTAAGGTATGAACCGTCGTAAAACCGCAATAAACAATGTCACTTAGTGAGATGCAGTGTTTTCACCTTTACAAGTTGCGAACTGCGATATCTAATGTGAAAGCGCTTGAAACCGTCGTAATGTTGTAGAAAGCAATGTAAAGTAGCGAGTAAAACGTTTTCTAACGATAGAAGTGCGAAGGTTATGTTAGGTTGAGTTATGTTAGTTTAAGCTAGGTAGCGTCGTGAAACCACCAAAAACGACGTCATCTAACGAGATAGTGTTGTTTTATTGCGAGTACGAAACTGCGATAGGTAAAATGTTGTGAAAGCACACAAAACGGCATGAACAAGCCAAAGACTGCGTGTTGTACCGTTACAAGTGCGAAAGTGCTATGTTGTGACATTCTCGGTAAAGCGCATGCAAGTATCGTGAAACCTTAAAGAACGATGTCATTTAGCGAGATACAGCGTTCTGTACTGTAATAAGTTGGTGAGAAACTGTGAGGTCAAGCAAATATCGTAATTGTGAACGAAACAGTGTAATTGAGCGTCTTTAGATACAAGTGCGAATGTTAGGTTAGGTTGACATATCAACCGTCGTAAAATCGCATTAAACAATGTCACTTAGTGAGATGTAGTGTTTTTCAACATTACAAGTCGGGAACTAGGATATCTAATGTGAAAGCGCATGGAACCGTCGTAATCTTGTAGAAAACATTGTAAAGTGGCGAGTAAAACGTTTTCTAACGATAGAAGTGCGAAGGTTAGGTTAGGTTAGGTTAGTTTAAGCTAGGTAGCGTCGTGAAACTACCAAAAACGACGTCATCTAACGAGATAGTGTTGTTTTATAGCGAGTATTAAACTGCGATAGGTGAAATGTTGTGAAAGCACACAAAACGGCATGAACAAGCCAAATACTGCGTGTTCTACCGTTACAAGTGCGAAACTGCTATATTGTGATATTCTCGTTAAAGCGCATGCAAGCATCGTGAAACCTTAAAGAACAATGTCATTTAGCGAGATACAGCGTTCTGTACTGCAATAAGTTGGTGAAAAACTGAGGTTATGCAAATATCCTAATTGTGAACGAAACAGTGTAATAGAGCGTTTTTTAATACAAGTGCGAATGTTAGGTTAGGTTAAGATATGAACCGCCGTAAAACCGCATTAATCAATGTCACTTAGTGAGATGCAGTGTTTTTCACCATTACAAGTCGGGAACTGCGATATCTAATGTGAAAGCGCTTGCAAACGTCGTTAGGTTAGGTTAGGTTAGGTTAGGTTAGGTTAGGTTAGGTTACGTTAGGTTAGGTTAGGTTAGGTTTGGTTAGGTTAGGTTAGGTTAGGGTATGTTAGGTAAGGTTTGGTTAGGTTAGGTTAGGTTAGGTTGGTTTAGGTAAGGTTAGGTTAGGTTAAGATATTGTTACGTGAGTAACGAGACAAAGTATTGCGAATATATTCGAAAAATATATTTGCAAGAGCGGTTGCAGCACTGGCCAGTCTGGCTCCGAGCTCGAGCAGCCAGCGAGCCTCATCTTCTTCGTCGGGCGCACACGCGCATTCGCACTATGGTTTGTGGCAGCCTACAGGTAGCATAACCCCCGTCGGCAAAGGCGCCGTCTCGGCGCATCTAGATGTCAAGATCATTGGGCGAGTGGTACTGCTTCAGGCGTGCGACGTGTACGATGTCGCTGGCCCTAGGGGTGGATGAAGACGGCGAGGCAGCAGGAGTGATTTCATAAGTGACGGGAGTCACCTCACGAAGCACTCTGTAGGGCCCTGTGTACCGAGAGAGCAGCTTGTCAGACAGGCCAACGTGCCTGGTCGGAGACCACAGCAGAACCAACGAACCGGGCGAAAAGTGCACATCGCGGTGTCGTTGGTCGTACCGACGCCGTTGGTTTGCTTGGGAGGTCAGAAGGCGAGCACGAGCGGTTTCGCGTGCGTGGGCGGCCCGGCTGATGGCGTCCAGAGCATATTGTGAAGTTGGAGCTGCTGGTAACGGAATCGTCGTATCGAGGGGTAATGTGGGTTCGCGGCCGAACAGCAAGAAAAAAGGGGAGTAACCAGCCGTGTCGTGGCGCGAAGAATTGTAGGCAAATGTCACGTATGGTAAAGCGATGTCCCAGTCAGAGTGATCTGAGGAAACGTACTTTGCAAGCATGTCAGTTAGGGTTCGGTTCAGGCGTTCTGTGAGGCCATTTGTTTGCGGATGGTACGACGTAGTGAGCTTGTGGCGTGTTGCACAAGAGCGTAGAATGTCCGCTATGACTTTCGATAGAAATGTGCGGCCTCGGTCCGTGAGCAGCTGGCGTGGAGCACCATGTTGCAAGATCACGTCGTGTAGAAGAAAATCGGCGACGTCAGTGGCGCAACTTGTTGGAAGGGCGCGTGTGATTGCGTAGCGTGTGGCGTAGTCTGTGGCCACAGCTATCCACCTGTTGCCAGCAGAAGACAGAGGAAAAGGGCCGAGTAAGTCCAAGCCGACGCGAAAGAAAGGTTCAGTAGAAATATCGAGTGGTTGAAGGCGCCCAGCCGGAAGCGTCGATGGTGTTTTGCGGCGCTGACATTCCTCACACGCCGCGACGTATCTTCTGACGGACCGTGCCAGACCTGGCCAATAGAAGCGACGGCGAATCCGGTCGTATGTGCGGGACACACCCAGGTGACCGGCAGTAGGAACGTCATGAAGTTCGTGGAGTACAGCCAAGCGGAGGTGTTTGGGTATGGCAAGCAGCAGAGATGGGCCGTCTGGATGGAAGTTATGCCGGTATAATGTGCCATTCTGGAGTACGAACGAGCGATAGGATCGGTTCGATGGGGAGGAGTCGAGGCGCTCAATGATAGCTCGTAGGGCTGCATCACGGCGTTGCTCGTCGGCTATGTGGTTCAGTTGAGAAACGGAGCACACGCAGGCGTCGTTGTCAGGTATGGTGGCCGATGGGTCAACTGGATAGCGAGAAAGGCAATCGGCGTCCTGGTGCAGGCGTCCAGACTTGTATATCACAGAAAAGGTGTATTCTTGCAGTCGCAGAGCCCAGCGACCAAGTCGACCTGTAGGATCTCTTAAGGATGAAAGCCAGCAGAGCGCGTGGTGGTCGGTGACGACGGAAAAGTGAGTGCCATATAAATATGGACGGAATTTTGAGACCGCCCAGACAAGAGCAAGGCATTCTCGCTCTGTGATCGAATAGTTACGCTCTGCAGGTGTAAGGAGGCGGCTAGCATACGCGATAACGCGGTCGTGTCCCTGTTGGCATTGGGCGAGAACGGCTCCGATACCGTGACCACTGGCATCAGTTCGGACCTCAGTTCGGGCAGATGGGTCAAAGTGGGCGAGGATAGGGGGCGTCGTCAAAAGTGTTATGAGGTGAGAGAAGGCGGCAGCTTGAGTGGACCCCCACGAAAATGGAACGCCTTTCTTCAAAAGATCGGTAAGTGGTTGGGCGATTGCCGCAAAATCTTTCACGAACCGCCTAAAGTAGGAGCAAAGTCCCACAAAGCTCCGGACATCTTTGGCGGATTGGGGTACTGGGAAATTCGTGACGGCACGAATTTTCTCAGGGTCCGGTCTCACACCAGAAGCATCGACAAGGTGGCCCAGCACGGTAATCTGTCGGCGGCCGAAGTGACACTTCGAGGAGTTCAACTGGAGGCCAGCTTTGCGGAAGACGTCGAGAATGGCCGACAGACGCTCAAGGTGGGTCTCAAACGTAGGTGCAAATACGAGGACGTCGTCTAGGTAACACAGGCATGTTGACCATTTGAACCCGTGTAGCAGAGAGTCCATCATACGTTCGAACGTGGCGGGGGCATTGCATAGGCCGAAGGGCATAACCTTGAATTGGTATAGGCCATCTGGAGTGATGAAGGCGGTCTTTTCTTGGTCTTTCTCGTCTACGGCAATCTGCCAATAACCAGAACGAAGGTCGATGGATGAAAAGTAGCGTGCGCCGTGGAGACAATCGAGGGCGTCATCAATACGTGGTAAAGGATACACGTCCTTTTTGGTGATTCGATTTAGATGCCGGTAATCGATGCAAAAACGCCATGTGTTGTCCTTCTTTTTAACCAGGACGACGGCTGACGCCCATGGGCTTGATGAGGGCTCAATAATGCCTTTAGTTAACATCTTATTCACTTCAGCTTGAATAATCTGGCGCTCCGACGCGGACACGCGATACGGTCGACGGTGAATGGGAGCAGCATCACCGGTGTTGATGCGGTGCTTTACAAGAGAAGTTTGGCCGAGTGGGCGGTCGTCAAGGTCGAAGATGTCACGGTAGGAAGCTAGAAGGCGTGCGAGAGCGGCTGATTGCGCTGGGGGAAGGTCAGGGTCGATCATGGGACGTATTGACATGTCGAGGCATGTGGCATCGAGTGGGCGACAAGGAAAATTGGGGCATGCGTCGGCTGCGAAAGTGGTGACGGGATCATCGGCTAAGGACCGCAACGTGGCAATTAGGATGCCTTCAGGGAGGACTTGCTTTGTGAAGCCGAAATTTATGACGGGTAGATGGGTCCGGTTGGAGGCTACAGTTACGATGCAGTGAGGGACGGTGACGTCACGTGCCAGTAGGACATCAGGAATCGGCGTGACGATGTAATTCCCATCAAATACGGGTGAGGTCGTGGCGAATTCGGTGAATGTGAGGGCTTTAGGCGGTAAGCGGAGGAAGTCTGTGGCAGAAAGGCCGTGTTGAGGTTCAGGGTGAATATCCGGCTGAAGAGGAAGGTCTAAGCAAAGAGTACCAGCGGAACAGTCGATCAGAGCAGAATGGGTCGACAGGAAGTCCATCCCTAAGATGAGGTCATGAGGACAGTTCTGGAGCACCGTGAATAGAACAGGGATGTAACGGTCGGCGATGCGTATGCGAGCCGTACACATGCCAATGACAGGAACAGTGCCGCCATCGGCCACACGTACAGCTTCGGTAGCAGGGGGCGTGAGTACTTTTCTTAAGCGGCGACAAAGATGAACGCTGATTATGGACACATGTGCGCCAGTATCGACTAGTGCCGACAGAGAAATACCGTCCACGTGTACATCGACAAGATTTTTGTTCGTATGAAGCGTCAATGGAGGGTTTGGTTCAGACAGGGATGATGCAGCAATATGAACCGCGCTAAAACCGCGTTAAACAATGTCACTTAGTGAGATGCTGTGTTTTTCACCATTACAAGTCGGGAACTGCGATATCTAATGTAAAAGCGCTTGAAACCGTCGTAATGTTGTAGAAAGCAATGTAAAGTAGCGAGTAAAACGTTTTCTAACGATAGAAGTGCGAAGGTTATGTTAGGTTGAGTTATGTTAGTTTAAGCTAGGTAGCGTCGTGAAACCACCAAAAACGACGTCATCTAACGAGATAGTGTTGTTTTATTGCGAGTACGAAACTGCGATAGGTAAAATGTTGTGAAAGCACACAAAACGGCATGAACAAGCCAAAGACTGCGTGTTGTACCGTTACAAGTGCGAAAGTGCTATGTTGTGACATTCTCGGTAAAGCGCATGCAAGTATCGTGAAACCTTAAAGAACGATGTCATTTAGCGAGATACAGCGTTCTGTACTGTAATAAGTTGGTGAGAAACTGTGAGGTCAAGCAAATATCGTAATTGTGAACGAAACAGTGTAATTGAGCGTCTTTAGATACAAGTGCGAATGTTAGGTTAGGTTGACATATCAACCGTCGTAAAACCGCATTAAACAATGTCAATTACTGAGATGCAGTGTTTTTCACCATTAAAAGTGGGGAACTGCGATATTTAATGTGAAAGCGCTTGCAACCGTCGTTAGGTTAGGTTAGGTTAGGTTAGGTTAGGTTAGGTTTGGTTAGGTTAGGTTAGGTTAGGTTAGGTTAGATTAGGTTAGGTTGGGTTGAGTTAGGTTAGGTTAGGTTAGGTTAGGTTGGGTTAGGTTAGGTTACGTTAGGTTAGGTTACGTTAGGTTAGGTTAGGTTAGGTTACGTTACGTTAGGTTAGGTTAGGTTAGGTAAGGATAATTTGGTTAGGTTAGGTAAGGTTAGGTTAGGTTAGGTTAGGTTGGGTTGGGTG
The DNA here is from genome assembly GCF_043290135.1 of Rhipicephalus microplus. Classification (NCBI taxonomy): domain Eukaryota; kingdom Metazoa; phylum Arthropoda; class Arachnida; order Ixodida; family Ixodidae; genus Rhipicephalus; species Rhipicephalus microplus. The sequence goes on along the minus strand of NW_027464610.1, from coordinate 3,546,967 downwards.
TTGTTGGGTTGGGTTGGGTTGGGTTAGGTTGGGTTAGGTTAGGTTAGTGAGATGCAGTGTTTTTCACCATTACAAGTTGGGAACTGCGATATCTAATGTGAAAGCACTTGCAAACGTCGTTACGTTAGGTTAGGTTACGTTAGGTTAGGTTAGGTTACGTTAGGTTAGGTTTGGTTTGGTTAGGTTAGGTTAGGTTAGGTAAGGTTAGGTTAGGTTAGGTTAGGTTAGGTTAAGGTATGAACCGTCGTAAAACCGCATTAAACAATGTCACTTAGTGAGATGCAGTGTTTTTCACCTTTACAAGTTGGGAACTGTGATATCTAATGGGAAAGCGCTTGAAACCGTCGCAATGTTGTAGAAAGCAATGTAAAGTAGCGAGTAAAACGTTTTCTAACGATAGAAGTGCGAAGGTCATGTTAGGTTGAGTTATGTTAGTTTAAGCTAGGTAGCGTCGTGAAACTACCAAAAACAACGTCATCTAACGAGATAGTGTTGTTTTATTGCGAGTACGAAGCTGCGATAGGTGAAATGTTGTGAAAGCACACAAAACGGCATGAACAAGCCAAATACTGCGTGTTGTACCGTTACAAGTGCGAAACTGCTATGTTGTGATATTCTCGTTAAAGCGCATGCAAGCATCGTGAAACCTTAAAGAACGATGTCATTTAGCGAGATACAGCGTTCTGTACTGCAATAAGTTGGTGAAAAACTGTGAGGTTATGCAAATATCCTAATTGTGAACGAAACAGTGTAATAGAGCGTTTTTTAATACAAGTGCGAATGTTAGGTTAGGTTAAGATATGAACCGTCGTAAAACCGCATTAATCAATGTCACTTAGTGAGATGCAGTGTTTTTCACCATTACAAGTCGGGAACTGCGATATCTAATGTGAAAGCGCTTGCAAACGTCGTTAGGTTAGGTTCGGTTAGGTTAGGTTAGGTTAGGTTAGGTTAGGGTACGTTAGGTTAGGTTAGGCTAGGTTTGGTTAGGTTAGGTTAGGTTAGGTTAGGTTACGTTAGGTTAAGGTATGAACCGTCGTAAAACCGCATTAAACAATGTCACTTAGTGAGATGTAGTGTTTTTCACCATTACAAGTTGGGAACTACGATATCTAATGTGAAAGCGCATGAAACCGTCGTAATCTTGTAGAAAACATTGTAAAGTGGCGAGTAAAACGTTTTCTAACGATAGAAGTGCGAAGGTTAGGTTAGGTTAGGTTAGTTTAAGCTAGGTAGCGTCGTGAAACTACCAAAAACGACGTCATCTAACGAGATAGTGTTGTTTTATAGCGAGTATTAAACTGCGATAGGTGAAATGTTGTGAAAGCACACAAAACGGCATGAACAAGCCAAATACTGCGTGTTCTACCGTTACAAGTGCGAAACTGCTATATTGTGATATTCTCGTTAAAGCGCATGCAAGCATCGTGAAACCTTAAAGAACAATGTCATTTAGCGAGATACAGCGTTCTGTACTGCAATAAGTTGGTGAAAAACTGTGAGGTTATGCAAATATCCTAATTGTGAACGAAACAGTGTAATAGAGCGTTTTTTAATACAAGTGCGAATGTTAGGTTAGGTTAAGATATGAACCGTCGTAAAACCGCATTAATCAATGTCACTTAGTGAGATGCAGTGTTTTTCACCATTACAAGTAGGGAACTGCGATATCTAATGTGAAAGCGCTTGCAAACGTCGTTAGGTTAGGTTAGGTTAGGTTAGGTTAGGTTAGGTTACGTTGGGTTAGGTTAGGTTAGGTTTGGTTAGGTTAGGTTAGGTTAGGGTATGTTAGGTAAGGTTTGGTTAGGTTAGGTTAGGTTAGGTTGGTTTAGGTAAGGTTAGGTTAGGTTAAGATATGAACCGCGCTAAAACCGCGTTAAACAATGTCACTTAGTGAGATGCTGTGTTTTTCACCATTACAAGTCGGAAACTGCGATATCTAATGTGAAAGCGCATGAAACCGTCGTAATCTTGTAGAAAACATTGTAAAGTAGCGAATAAAACGTTTTCTAACGATAGAAGTGCGAAGGTTCGGTTAGTTTGAGTTATGTTAGTTTAAGCTAGGTAGCGTCGTGAAACCACCAAAAACGACGTCATCTAACGAGATAGTGTTGTTTTATTGCGAGTACGAAACTGCGACAGGTAAAATGTTGTGAAAGCACTCAAAACGGCATGAACAAGCCAAATACTGCGTGTTGTACCGTTACAAGTGCGAAACTGCTATGTTGTGACATTCTCGGTAAAGCGCATGCAAGTATCGTGAAACCTTAAAGAACGATGTCATTTAGCGAGATACAGCGTTCTGTACTGTAATAAGTTGGTGACAAACTGTGAGGTCAAGCAAATATCGTAATTGTGAACGAAACAGTGTAATTGAGCGTCTTTAGATACAAGTGCGAATGTTAGGTTAGGTTGACATATCAACCGTCGTAAAACCGCATTAAACAATGTCACTTAGTGAGATGTAGTGTTTTTCAACATTACAAGTCGGGAACTACGATATCTATTGTGAAAGCGCATGAAACAGTCGTAATCTTGTAGAAAACATTGTAAAGTTGCGAGTAAACGTTTTCTAACGATAGAAGTGCGAAGGTTAGGTTAGGTTAGGTTAGTTTAAGCTAGGTAGCGTCGTGAACTACCAAAAACGACGTCATCTAACGAGATAGTGTTGTTTTATTGCGAGTATTAAACTGCGATAGGTAAAATGTTGTGAATGCACACAAAACGGCATGAACAAGCCAAATACTGCGTGTTCTACCGTTACAAGTGCGAAACTGCTATATTGTGATATTCTCGTTAAAGCGCATGCAAGCATCGTGAAACCTTAAAGAACGATGTCATTTAGCGAGATACAGCGTTCTGTACTGCAATAAGTTGGTGAAAAACTGTGAGGTTATGCAAATATCGTAATTGTGAACGAAACAGTGTAATAGAGCGTTTTTCAATACAAGTACGAATGTTAGGTTAGGTTAAGATGTGAACCGTCGTAAAACCGCATTAAACAATGTCACTTAGTGAGATGCAGTGTTTTTCACCATTACAAGTTGGGAACTGCGATATCTAATGTGAAAGCACTTGCAAACGTCGTTACGTTAGGTTAGGTTACGTTAGGTTAGGTTAGGTTACGTTAGGTTAGGTTTGGTTTGGTTAGGTTAGGTTAGGTTAGGTTGGGTTAGGTTAGGTTAGGTTACGTTAGGTTAAGGTATGAACCGTCGTAAAACCGCAATAAACAATGTCACTTAGTGAGATGCAGTGTTTTCACCTTTACAAGTTGCGAACTGCGATATCTAATGTGAAAGCGCTTGAAACCGTCGTAATGTTGTAGAAAGCAATGTAAAGTAGCGAGTAAAACATTTTCTAACTATAGAAGTGCGAAGGTTATGTTAGGTTGAGTTATGTTAGTTTAAGCTAGGTAGCGTCGTGAAACCACCAAAAACGACGTCATCTAACGAGATAGTGTTGTTTTATTGCGAGTACGAAACTGCGATAGGTAAAATGTTGTGAAAGCACACAAAACGGCATGAACAAGCCAAAGACTGCGTGTTGTACCGTTACAAGTGCGAAACTGCTATGTTGTGATAATCTCGTTAAAGCGCATGCAAGCATCGTGAAACCTTAAAGAACGATGTCATTTAGCGAGATACAGCGTTCTGTACTGCAATAAGTTGGTCAAAAACTGTGAGGTTATGCAAATATCCTAATTGTGAACGAAACAGTGTAATAGAGCGTTTTTTAATACAAGTGCGAATGTTAGGTTAGGTTAAGATATGAACCGTCGTAAAACCGCATTAATCAATGTCACTTAGTGAGATGCAGTGTTTTTCACCATTACAAGTCGGGAACTGCGTTATCTAATGTGAAAGCGCTTGCAAACGTCGTTAGGTTAGGTTCGGTTAGGTTAGGTTAGGTTAGGTTACGTTAGGTTAGGTTACGTTAGGTTAGGTTAGGTTAGGTTAGGTTAGGTTAGGTTAGGTTAGGTTACGTTAGGTTAAGGTATGAACCGTCGTAAAACCGCAATACACAATGTCACTTAGTGAGATGCAGTGTTTTTCACCTTTACAAGTTGGGAACTGCGATATCTAATGTGAAAGCGCTTGAAACCGTCGTAATGTTGTAGAAAGCAATGTAAAGTAGCGAGTAAAACGTTTTCTAACGATAGAAGTGCGAAGGTTATGTTAGGTTGAGTTGTGTTAGTTTAAGCTAGGTAGCGTCGTGAAACCACCAAAAACGACGTCATCTAACGAGATAGTGTTGTTTTATTGCGAGTACGAAACTGCGATAGGTAAAATGTTGTGAAAGCACACAAAACGGCATGAACAAGCCAAATACTGCGTGTTGTACTGTTACAAGTGCGAAAGTGCTATGTTGTGACATTCTCGGTAAAGCGCATGCAAGTATCGTGAAACCTTAAAGAACGATGTCATTTAGCGAGATACAGCGTTCTGTACTGTAATAAGTTGGTGAGAAACTGTGAGGTCAAGCAAATATCGTAATTGTGAACGAAACAGTGTAATTGAGCGTCTTTAGATAAAAGTGCGAATGTTAGGTTAGGTTGACATATCAACCGTCGTAAAACCGCATTAAACAATGTCACTTAGTGAGATGTAGTGTTTTCAACATTACAAGTCGGGAACTACGATATCTAAAGTGAAAGCGCATGAAACCGTCGTAATCTTGTAGAAAACATTGTAAAGTGGCGAGTAAAACGTTTTCTAACGATAGAAGTGCGAAGGTTAGGTTAGGTTAGGTTAGTTTAAGCTAGGTAGCGTCGTGAAACTACCAAAAACGACGTCATCTAACGAGATAGTGTTGTTTTATAGCGAGTATTAAACTGCGATAGGTGAAATGTTGTGAAAGCACACAAAACGGCATGAACAAGCCAAATACTGCGTGTTCTACCGTTACAAGTGCGAAACTGCTATATTGTGATATTCTCGTTAAATCGCATGCAAGCATCGTGAAACCTTAAAGAACAATGTCATTTAGCGAGATACAGCGTTCTGTACTGCAATAAGTTGGTGAAAAACTGTGAGGTTATGCAAATATCGTAATTGTGAACAAAACAGTGTAATAGAGCGTTTTTAGATACAAGTGTGAATGTTAGGTTAGGTTAAGATATGAACCGTCGTAAAACCACATTAAACAATGTCAATTACTGAGATGCAGTGTTTTTCACCATTAAAAGTGGGGAACTGCGATATTTAGTGTGAAAGCGCTTGCAACCGTCGTTAGGTTAGGTTAGGTTAGGTTAGGTTTGGTTAATTTAGGTTAGGTTAGGTTAGGTTAGATTAGGTTAGGTTGGTTTGAGTTGGGTTAGGTTAGGTTAGGTTAGGTTAGGTTAGGTTGGGTTAGGTTAGGTTAGGTCAGGTTAGGTTACGTTAGGTTAGGTTACGTTAGGTTAGGTTAGGTTAGGTTACGTTACGTTAGGTTAGGTTAGGTTAGGTAAGGATAATTTGGTTAGGTTAGGTAAGGTTAGGTTAGGTTAGGTTAGGTTGGGTTGGGTGTTGTTGGGTTGGGTTGGGTTGGGTTAGGTTGGGTTAGGTTAGGTTAGGTTACGTTAGGTTAGGTTAGGTTAGGTTACGTTAGGTTATGTTAGGTTAGGTTAGGTTACGTTAGGTTAGGTTAGGTCAGGTAAGGTTAGGTTACGTTAGAATAGGTTAGGTTAGGTTACGTTAGGTTAGGTTAAGTTAGGTTAGGTTTGGTTAGGTTAGGTTAGGTTAGCTTAGGTTAGGTTGGGTTGGGTTGGGTTAGGTTGGGTTAGGTTGGGTTAGGTTAGGTTAAGTTGGGTTAGGTTAGGTTAGGTTAGGTTAAGGTATGAACCGTCGTAAAACCGCATTAAACAATGTCACTTAGTGAGATGCAGTGTTTTTCACCTTTACAAGTTGGGAACTGTGATATCTAATGTGAAAGCGCTTGAAACCGTCGTAATGTTGTAGAAAGCAATGTAAAGTAGCGAGGAAAACGTTTTCTACGATAGAAGTGCGAAGGTCATGTTAGGTTGACTTAGGTTAGTTTAAGCTAGGTAGCGTCGTGAAACTACCAAAAACAACGTCATCTAACGAGATAGTGTTGTTTTATTGCGAGTACGAAACTGCGATAGGTGAAATGTTGTGAAAGCACACAAAACGGCATGAACAAGCCAAATACTGCGTGGTGTACCGTTACAAGTGCGAAACTGCTATGTTGTGATTTTCTCGTTAAAGCGCATGCAAGCATCGTGAAACCTTAAAGAACGATGTCATTTAGCGAGATACAGCGTTCTGTACTGCAATAAGTTGGTGAAAAACTGTGAGGTTATGCAAATATCGTAATTGTGAACGAAACAGTGTAATAGAGCGTTTTTCAATACAAGTACGAATGTTAGGTTAGGTTAAGATATGAACCGTCGTAAAACCGCATTAAACAATGTCAGTTAGTGAGATGCAGTGTTTTTCACCATTACAAGTTGGGAACTGCGATATCTAATGTGAAAGCACTTGCAAACGTCGTTAGGTTAGGTTAGGTTAGGTTAGGTTACGTTAGGTTAGGTTAGGTTTGGTTAGGTTAGGTTAGGTTAGGTTAGGTTATGTTAGGTTAGGTTGGGTTAGGTTAGGTTAGGTTACGTTAGGTTAAGGTATGAACCGTCGTAAAACCGCAATAAACAATGTCACTTAGTGAGATGCAGTGTTTTTCACCTTTACAAGTTGGGAACTGCGATATCTAATGTGAAAGCGCTTGAAACCGTCGTATTGTTGTAGAAAGCAATGTAAAGTTGCGAGTAAAACGTTTTCTAACGATAGAAGTGCGCAGGTTATGTTAGGTTGAGTTATGTTAGTTTAAGCTAGGTAGCGTCGTGAAACCACCAAAAACGACGTCATCTAACGAGATAGTGTTGTTTTATTGCGAGTACGAAACCGCGATAGGTAAAATGTTGTGAAAGCACACAAAACGGCATGAACAAGCCAAATACTGCGTGTTGTACCGTTACAAGTGCGAAACTGCTATGTTGTGACATTCTCGGTAAAGCGCATGCAAGTATCGTGAAACCCTAAAGAACGATGTCATTTAGCGAGATACAGCGTTCTGTACTGTAATAAGTTGGTGAGAAACTGTGAGGTCAAGCAAATATCGTAATTGTGAACGAAACAGTGTAATTGAGCGTCTTTAGATAAAAGTGCGAATGTTAGGTTAGGTTGACATATCAACCGTCGTAAAACCGCATTAAACAATGTCACTTACTGAGATGCACTGTTTTTCACCATTACAAGTTGGGAACTGCGATATCTAATGTGAAAGCACTTGCAAACGTCGTTAGGTTAGGTTAGGTTAGGTTAGGTTAGGTAAGGTTACGTTAGGTTAGGTTTGGTTAGGTTAGGTTATGTTAGGTTAGGTTGGGTTAGGTTACGTTAGGTTACGTTAGGTTAAGGTATGAACCGTCGTAAAACCGCAATAAACAATGTCACTTAGTAAGATGCAGTGTTTGTCACCTTTACAAGTTGGGAACTGCGATATCTAATGTGAAAGCGCTTGAAACCGACGTAATGTTGTAGAAAGCAATGTAAAGTAGCGAGTAAAATGTTTTCTAACGATAGAAGTGCGAAGGTTATGTTAGGTTGAGTTATGTTAGTTTAAGCTAGGTAGCGTCGTGAAACCACCAAAAACGATGTCATCTAACGAGATAGTGTTGTTTTATTGCGAGTACGAAACTGCGATAGGTAAAATGTTGTGAAAGCACACAAAACGGCATGAACAAGCCAAATACTGCGTGTTGTACCGTTACAAGTGCGAAACTGCTATGTTGTGATATTCTCGTTAAAGCGCATGCAAGCATCGTGAAACCTTAAAGAACGATGTCATTTAGTGAGATACAGCGTTCTGTACTGCAATAAGTTGGTGAAAAACTGTGAGGTTATGCAAATATCCTAATTGTGAACGAAACAGTGTTATAGAGCGTTTTTTAATACAAGTGCGAATGTTAGGTTAGGTTAAGATATGAACCGTCGTAAAACCGCATTAATCAATGTCACTTAGTGAGATGCAGTGTTTTTCACCATTACAAGTCGGGAACTGCGATATCTAATGTGAAAGCGCTTGCAAACGTCGTTAGGTTAGGTTAGGTTAGGTTAGGTTACGTTAGGTTAGGTTAGGTTAGGTTAGGTTAGGTTTGGTTAGGTTAGGTTAGGTTAGGTTAGGGTATGTTAGGTAAGGTTTGGTTAGGTTAGGTTGGTTTAGGTAAGGTTAGGTTAATTTAAGATATGAACCGCGCTAAAACCGCGTTAAACAATGTCACTTAGTGAGATGCTGTGTTTTTCACCATTACAAGTCGGGAACTGCGATATCTAATGTGAAAGCGCATGAAACCGTCGTAATCTTGTAGAAAACATTGTAAAGTAGCGAATAAAACGTTTTCTAACGATAGAAGTGCGAAGGTTCGGTTAGTTTGAGTTATGTTAGTTTAAGCTAGGTAGCGTCGTGAAACCACCAAAAACGACGTCATCTAACGAGATAGTGTTGTTTTAATGCGAGTACGAAACTGCGACAGGTAAAATGTTGTGAAAGCACTCAAAACGGCATGAACAAGCCAAATACTGCGTGTTGTACCGTTACAAGTGCGAAACTGCTATGTTGTGACATTCTCGGTAAAGCGCATGCAAGTATCGTGAAACCTTAAAGAACGATGTCATTTAGCGAGATACAGCGTTCTGTACTGTAATAAGTTGGTGAGAAACTGTGAGGTCAAGCAAATATCGTAATTGTGAACGAAACAGTGTAATTGAGCGTCTTTAGATAAAAGTGCGAATGTTAGGTTAGGTTGACATATCAACCGTCGTAAAACCGCATTAAACAATGTCACTTAGTGAGATGTAGTGTTTTCAACATTACAAGTCGGGAACTACGATATCTAAAGTGAAAGCGCATGAAACCGTCGTAATCTTGTAGAAAACATTGTAAAGTGGCGAGTAAAACGTTTTCTAACGATAGAAGTGCGAAGGTTAGGTTAGGTTAGGTTAGTTTAAGCTAGGTAGCGTCGTGAAACTACCAAAAACGACGTCATCTAACGAGATAGTGTTGTTTTATAGCGAGTATTAAACTGCGATAGGTGAAATGTTGTGAAAGCACACAAAACGGCATGAACAAGCCAAATACTGCGTGTTCTACCGTTACAAGTGCGAAACTGCTATATTGTGATATTCTCGTTAAATCGCATGCAAGCATCGTGAAACCTTAAAGAACAATGTCATTTAGCGAGATACAGCGTTCTGTACTGCAATAAGTTGGTGAAAAACTGTGAGGTTATGCAAATATCGTAATTGTGAACAAAACAGTGTAATAGAGCGTTTTTAGATACAAGTGTGAATGTTAGGTTAGGTTAAGATATGAACCGTCGTAAAACCGCATTAATCAATGTCACTTAGTGAGATGCAGTGTTTTTCACCATTACAAGTAGGGAACTGCGATATCTAATGTGAAAGCGCTTGCAAACGTCGTTAGGTTAGGTTAGGTTAGGTTAGGTTAGGTTAGGTTACGTTGGGTTAGGTTAGGTTAGGTTTGGTTAGGTTAGGTTAGGTTAGGGTATGTTAGGTAAGGTTTGGTTAGGTTAGGTTAGGTTAGGTTGGTTTAGGTAAGGTTAGGTTAGGTTAAGGTATGAACCGTCGTAAAACCGCATTAAACAATGTCACTTAGTGAGATGCAGTGTTTTTCACCTTTACAAGTTGGGAACTGTGATATCTAATGTGAAAGCGCTTGAAACCGTCGTAATGTTGTAGAAAGCAATGTAAAGTAGCGAGGAAAACGTTTTCTACGATAGAAGTGCGAAGGTCATGTTAGGTTGACTTAGGTTAGTTTAAGCTAGGTAGCGTCGTGAAACTACCAAAAACAACGTCATCTAACGAGATAGTGTTGTTTTATTGCGAGTACGAAACTGCGATAGGTGAAATGTTGTGAAAGCACACAAAACGGCATGAACAAGCCAAATACTGCGTGGTGTACCGTTACAAGTGCGAAACTGCTATGTTGTGATTTTCTCGTTAAAGCGCATGCAAGCATCGTGAAACCTTAAAGAACGATGTCATTTAGCGAGATACAGCGTTCTGTACTGCAATAAGTTGGTGAAAAACTGTGAGGTTATGCAAATATCGTAATTGTGAACGAAACAGTGTAATTGAGCGTCTTTAGATACAAGTGCGAATGTTAGGTTAGGTTAAGATATGAACCGTCGTAAAACCGCATTAAACAATGTCAGTTAGTGAGATGCAGTGTTTTTCACCATTACAAGTTGGGAACTGCGATATCTAATGTGAAAGCACTTGCAAACGTCGTTAGGTTAGGTTAGGTTAGGTTAGGTTACGTTAGGTTAGGTTAGGTTTGGTTAGGTTAGGTTAGGTTAGGTTAGGTTATGTTAGGTTAGGTTGGGTTAGGTTAGGTTAGGTTACGTTAGGTTAAGGTATGAACCGTCGTAAAACCGCAATAAACAATGTCACTTAGTGAGATGCAGTGTTTTTCACCTTTACAAGTTGGGAACTGCGATATCTAATGTGAAAGCGCTTGAAACCGTCGTATTGTTGTAGAAAGCAATGTAAAGTTGCGAGTAAAACGTTTTCTAACGATAGAAGTGCGCAGGTTATGTTAGGTTGAGTTATGTTAGTTTAAGCTAGGTAGCGTCGTGAAACCACCAAAAACGACGTCATCTAACGAGATAGTGTTGTTTTATTGCGAGTACGAAACCGCGATAGGTAAAATGTTGTGAAAGCACACAAAACGGCATGAACAAGCCAAATACTGCGTGTTGTACCGTTACAAGTGCGAAACTGCTATGTTGTGACATTCTCGGTAAAGCGCATGCAAGTATCGTGAAACCCTAAAGAACGATGTCATTTAGCGAGATACAGCGTTCTGTACTGTAATAAGTTGGTGAGAAACTGTGAGGTCAAGCAAATATCGTAATTGTGAACGAAACAGTGTAATTGAGCGTCTTTAGATAAAAGTGCGAATGTTAGGTTAGGTTGACATATCAACCGTCGTAAAACCGCATTAAACAATGTCACTTACTGAGATGCACTGTTTTTCACCATTACAAGTTGGGAACTGCGATATCTAATGTGAAAGCACTTGCAAACGTCGTTAGGTTAGGTTAGGTTAGGTTAGGTTAGGTAAGGTTACGTTAGGTTAGGTTTGGTTAGGTTAGGTTATGTTAGGTTAGGTTGGGTTAGGTTACGTTAGGTTACGTTAGGTTAAGGTATGAACCGTCGTAAAACCGCAATAAACAATGTCACTTAGTAAGATGCAGTGTTTGTCACCTTTACAAGTTGGGAACTGCGATATCTAATGTGAAAGCGCTTGAAACCGACGTAATGTTGTAGAAAGCAATGTAAAGTAGCGAGTAAAATGTTTTCTAACGATAGAAGTGCGAAGGTTATGTTAGGTTGAGTTATGTTAGTTTAAGCTAGGTAGCGTCGTGAAACCACCAAAAACGATGTCATCTAACGAGATAGTGTTGTTTTATTGCGAGTACGAAACTGCGATAGGTAAAATGTTGTGAAAGCACACAAAACGGCATGAACAAGCCAAATACTGCGTGTTGTACCGTTACAAGTGCGAAACTGCTATGTTGTGATATTCTCGTTAAAGCGCATGCAAGCATCGTGAAACCTTAAAGAACGATGTCATTTAGTGAGATACAGCGTTCTGTACTGCAATAAGTTGGTGAAAAACTGTGAGGTTATGCAAATATCCTAATTGTGAACGAAACAGTGTTATAGAGCGTTTTTTAATACAAGTGCGAATGTTAGGTTAGGTTAAGATATGAACCGTCGTAAAACCGCATTAATCAATGTCACTTAGTGAGATGCAGTGTTTTTCACCATTACAAGTCGGGAACTGCGATATCTAATGTGAAAGCGCTTGCAAACGTCGTTAGGTTAGGTTAGGTTAGGTTAGGTTACGTTAGGTTAGGTTAGGTTAGGTTAGGTTAGGTTTGGTTAGGTTAGGTTAGGTTAGGTTAGGGTATGTTAGGTAAGGTTTGGTTAGGTTAGGTTGGTTTAGGTAAGGTTAGGTTAATTTAAGATATGAACCGCGCTAAAACCGCGTTAAACAATGTCACTTAGTGAGATGCTGTGTTTTTCACCATTACAAGTCGGGAACTGCGATATCTAATGTGAAAGCGCATGAAACCGTCGTAATCTTGTAGAAAACATTGTAAAGTAGCGAATAAAACGTTTTCTAACGATAGAAGTGCGAAGGTTCGGTTAGTTTGAGTTATGTTAGTTTAAGCTAGGTAGCGTCGTGAAACCACCAAAAACGACGTCATCTAACGAGATAGTGTTGTTTTAATGCGAGTACGAAACTGCGACAGGTAAAATGTTGTGAAAGCACTCAAAACGGCATGAACAAGCCAAATACTGCGTGTTGTACCGTTACAAGTGCGAAACTGCTATGTTGTGACATTCTCGGTAAAGCGCATGCAAGTATCGTGAAACCTTAAAGAACGATGTCATTTAGCGAGATACAGCGTTCTGTACTGTAATAAGTTGGTGAGAAACTGTGAGGTCAAGCAAATATCGTAATTGTGAACGAAACAGTGTAATTGAGCGTCTTTAGATACAAGTGCGAATGTTAGGTTAGGTTGACATATCAACCGTCGTAAAACCGCATTAAACAATGTCACTTAGTGAGATGTAGTGTTTTCAACATTACAAGTCGGGAACTACGATATCTAAAGTGAAAGCGCATGAAACCGTCGTAATCTTGTAGAAAACATTGTAAAGTGGCGAGTAAAACGTTTTCTAACGATAGAAGTGCGAAGGTTAGGTTAGGTTAGGTTAGTTTAAGCTAGGTAGCGTCGTGAAACTACCAAAAACGACGTCATCTAACGAGATAGTGTTGTTTTATAGCGAGTATTAAACTGCGATAGGTGAAATGTTGTGAAAGCACACAAAACGGCATGAACAAGCCAAATACTGCGTGTTCTACCGTTACAAGTGCGAAACTGCTATATTGTGATATTCTCGTTAAATCGCATGCAAGCATCGTGAAACCTTAAAGAACAATGTCATTTAGCGAGATACAGCGTTCTGTACTGCAATAAGTTGGTGAAAAACTGTGAGGTTATGCAAATATCGTAATTGTGAACAAAACAGTGTAATAGAGCGTTTTTAGATACAAGTGTGAATGTTAGGTTAGGTTAAGATATGAACCGTCGTAAAACCGCATTAATCAATGTCACTTAGTGAGATGCAGTGTTTTTCACCATTACAAGTAGGGAACTGCGATATCTAATGTGAAAGCGCTTGCAAACGTCGTTAGGTTAGGTTAGGTTAGGTTAGGTTAGGTTAGGTTACGTTGGGTTAGGTTAGGTTAGGTTTGGTTAGGTTAGGTTAGGTTAGGGTATGTTAGGTAAGGTTTGGTTAGGTTAGGTTAGGTTAGGTTGGTTTAGGTAAGGTTAGGTTAGGTTAAGATATGAACCGCGCTAAAACCGCGTTAAACAATGTCACTTAGTGAGATGCTGTGTTTTTCACCATTACAAGTCGGAAACTGCGATATCTAATGTGAAAGCGCATGAAACCGTCGTAATCTTGTAGAAAACATTGTAAAGTAGCGAATAAAACGTTTTCTAACGATAGAAGTGCGAAGGTTCGGTTAGTTTGAGTTATGTTAGTTTAAGCTAGGTAGCGTCGTGAAACCACCAAAAACGACGTCATCTAACGAGATAGTGTTGTTTTATTGCGAGTACGAAACTGCGACAGGTAAAATGTTGTGAAAGCACTCAAAACGGCATGAACAAGCCAAATACTGCGTGTTGTACCGTTACAAGTGCGAAACTGCTATGTTGTGACATTCTCGGTAAAGCGCATGCAAGTATCGTGAAACCTTAAAGAACGATGTCATTTAGCGAGATACAGCGTTCTGTACTGTAATAAGTTGGTGACAAACTGTGAGGTCAAGCAAATATCGTAATTGTGAACGAAACAGTGTAATTGAGCGTCTTTAGATACAAGTGCGAATGTTAGGTTAGGTTGACATATCAACCGTCGTAAAACCGCATTAAACAATGTCACTTAGTGAGATGTAGTGTTTTTCAACATTACAAGTCGGGAACTACGATATCTATTGTGAAAGCGCATGAAACAGTCGTAATCTTGTAGAAAACATTGTAAAGTTGCGAGTAAACGTTTTCTAACGATAGAAGTGCGAAGGTTAGGTTAGGTTAGGTTAGTTTAGGCTAGGTAGCGTCGTGAACTACCAAAAACGACGTCATCTAACGAGATAGTGTTGTTTTATTGCGAGTATTAAACTGCGATAGGTAAAATGTTGTGAATGCACACAAAACGGCATGAACAAGCCAAATACTGCGTGTTCTACCGTTACAAGTGCGAAACTGCTATATTGTGATATTCTCGTTAAAGCGCATGCAAGCATCGTGAAACCTTAAAGAACGATGTCATTTAGCGAGATACAGCGTTCTGTACTGCAATAAGTTGGTGAAAAACTGTGAGGTTATGCAAATATCGTAATTGTGAACGAAACAGTGTAATAGAGCGTTTTTCAATACAAGTACGAATGTTAGGTTAGGTTAAGATATGAACCGTCGTAAAACCGCATTAAACAATGTCACTTAGTGAGATGCAGTGTTTTTCACCATTACAAGTTGGGAACTGCGATATCTAATGTGAAAGCACTTGCAAACGTCGTTACGTTAGGTTAGGTTACGTTAGGTTAGGTTAGGTTACGTTAGGTTAGGTTTGGTTTGGTTAGGTTAGGTTAGGTTAGGTTGGGTTAGGTTAGGTTAGGTTACGTTAGGTTAAGGTATGAACCGTCGTAAAACCGCAATAAACAATGTCACTTAGTGAGATGCAGTGTTTTCACCTTTACAAGTTGCGAACTGCGATATCTAATGTGAAAGCGCTTGAAACCGTCGTAATGTTGTAGAAAGCAATGTAAAGTAGCGAGTAAAACATTTTCTAACTATAGAAGTGCGAAGGTTATGTTAGGTTGAGTTATGTTAGTTTAAGCTAGGTAGCGTCGTGAAACCACCAAAAACGACGTCATCTAACGAGATAGTGTTGTTTTATTGCGAGTACGAAACTGCGATAGGTAAAATGTTGTGAAAGCACACAAAACGGCATGAACAAGCCAAAGACTGCGTGTTGTACCGTTACAAGTGCGAAACTGCTATGTTGTGATAATCTCGTTAAAGCGCATGCAAGCATCGTGAAACCTTAAAGAACGATGTCATTTAGCGAGATACAGCGTTCTGTACTGCAATAAGTTGGTCAAAAACTGTGAGGTTATGCAAATATCCTAATTGTGAACGAAACAGTGTAATAGAGCGTTTTTTAATACAAGTGCGAATGTTAGGTTAGGTTAAGATATGAACCGTCGTAAAACCGCATTAATCAATGTCACTTAGTGAGATGCAGTGTTTTTCACCATTACAAGTCGGGAACTGCGTTATCTAATGTGAAAGCGCTTGCAAACGTCGTTAGGTTAGGTTCGGTTAGGTTAGGTTAGGTTAGGTTACGTTAGGTTAGGTTACGTTAGGTTAGGTTAGGTTAGGTTAGGTTAGGTTAGGTTACGTTAGGTTAAGGTATGAACCGTCGTAAAACCGCAATACACAATGTCACTTAGTGAGATGCAGTGTTTTTCACCTTTACAAGTTGGGAACTGCGATATCTAATGTGAAAGCGCTTGAAACCGTCGTAATGTTGTAGAAAGCAATGTAAAGTAGCGAGTAAAACGTTTTCTAACGATAGAAGTGCGAAGGTTATGTTAGGTTGAGTTGTGTTAGTTTAAGCTAGGTAGCGTCGTGAAACCACCAAAAACGACGTCATCTAACGAGATAGTGTTGTTTTATTGCGAGTACGAAACTGCGATAGGTAAAATGTTGTGAAAGCACACAAAACGGCATGAACAAGCCAAATACTGCGTGTTGTACTGTTACAAGTGCGAAAGTGCTATGTTGTGACATTCTCGGTAAAGCGCATGCAAGTATCGTGAAACCTTAAAGAACGATGTCATTTAGCGAGATACAGCGTTCTGTACTGTAATAAGTTGGTGAGAAACTGTGAGGTCAAGCAAATATCGTAATTGTGAACGAAACAGTGTAATTGAGCGTCTTTAGATAAAAGTGCGAATGTTAGGTTAGGTTGACATATCAACCGTCGTAAAACCGCATTAAACAATGTCACTTAGTGAGATGTAGTGTTTTCAACATTACAAGTCGGGAACTACGATATCTAAAGTGAAAGCGCATGAAACCGTCGTAATCTTGTAGAAAACATTGTAAAGTGGCGAGTAAAACGTTTTCTAACGATAGAAGTGCGAAGGTTAGGTTAGGTTAGGTTAGTTTAAGCTAGGTAGCGTCGTGAAACTACCAAAAACGACGTCATCTAACGAGATAGTGTTGTTTTATAGCGAGTATTAAACTGCGATAGGTGAAATGTTGTGAAAGCACACAAAACGGCATGAACAAGCCAAATACTGCGTGTTCTACCGTTACAAGTGCGAAACTGCTATATTGTGATATTCTCGTTAAATCGCATGCAAGCATCGTGAAACCTTAAAGAACAATGTCATTTAGCGAGATACAGCGTTCTGTACTGCAATAAGTTGGTGAAAAACTGTGAGGTTATGCAAATATCGTAATTGTGAACAAAACAGTGTAATAGAGCGTTTTTAGATACAAGTGTGAATGTTAGGTTAGGTTAAGATATGAACCGTCGTAAAACCACATTAAACAATGTCAATTACTGAGATGCAGTGTTTTTCACCATTAAAAGTGGGGAACTGCGATATTTAGTGTGAAAGCGCTTGCAACCGTCGTTAGGTTAGGTTAGGTTAGGTTAGGTTTGGTTAATTTAGGTTAGGTTAGGTTAGGTTAGATTAGGTTAGGTTGGTTTGAGTTGGGTTAGGTTAGGTTAGGTTAGGTTAGGTTAGGTTGGGTTAGGTTAGGTTAGGTCAGGTTAGGTTACGTTAGGTTAGGTTACGTTAGGTTAGGTTAGGTTAGGTTACGTTACGTTAGGTTAGGTTAGGTTAGGTAAGGATAATTTGGTTAGGTTAGGTAAGGTTAGGTTAGGTTAGGTTAGGTTGGGTTGGGTGTTGTTGGGTTGGGTTGGGTTGGGTTAGGTTGGGTTAGGTTAGGTTAGGTTACGTTAGGTTAGGTTAGGTTAGGTTACGTTAGGTTATGTTAGGTTAGGTTAGGTTACGTTAGGTTAGGTTAGGTCAGGTAAGGTTAGGTTACGTTAGAATAGGTTAGGTTAGGTTACGTTAGGTTAGGTTAAGTTAGGTTAGGTTTGGTTAGGTTAGGTTAGGTTAGCTTAGGTTAGGTTGGGTTGGGTTGGGTTAGGTTGGGTTAGGTTGGGTTAGGTTAGGTTAAGTTGGGTTAGGTTAGGTTAGGTTAGGTTAAGGTATGAACCGTCGTAAAACCGCATTAAACAATGTCACTTAGTGAGATGCAGTGTTTTTCACCTTTACAAGTTGGGAACTGTGATATCTAATGTGAAAGCGCTTGAAACCGTCGTAATGTTGTAGAAAGCAATGTAAAGTAGCGAGGAAAACGTTTTCTACGATAGAAGTGCGAAGGTCATGTTAGGTTGACTTAGGTTAGTTTAAGCTAGGTAGCGTCGTGAAACTACCAAAAACAACGTCATCTAACGAGATAGTGTTGTTTTATTGCGAGTACGAAACTGCGATAGGTGAAATGTTGTGAAAGCACACAAAACGGCATGAACAAGCCAAATACTGCGTGGTGTACCGTTACAAGTGCGAAACTGCTATGTTGTGATTTTCTCGTTAAAGCGCATGCAAGCATCGTGAAACCTTAAAGAACGATGTCATTTAGCGAGATACAGCGTTCTGTACTGCAATAAGTTGGTGAAAAACTGTGAGGTTATGCAAATATCGTAATTGTGAACGAAACAGTGTAATAGAGCGTTTTTCAATACAAGTACGAATGTTAGGTTAGGTTAAGATATGAACCGTCGTAAAACCGCATTAAACAATGTCAGTTAGTGAGATGCAGTGTTTTTCACCATTACAAGTTGGGAACTGCGATATCTAATGTGAAAGCACTTGCAAACGTCGTTAGGTTAGGTTAGGTTAGGTTAGGTTACGTTAGGTTAGGTTAGGTTTGGTTAGGTTAGGTTAGGTTAGGTTAGGTTATGTTAGGTTAGGTTGGGTTAGGTTAGGTTAGGTTACGTTAGGTTAAGGTATGAACCGTCGTAAAACCGCAATAAACAATGTCACTTAGTGAGATGCAGTGTTTTTCACCTTTACAAGTTGGGAACTGCGATATCTAATGTGAAAGCGCTTGAAACCGTCGTATTGTTGTAGAAAGCAATGTAAAGTTGCGAGTAAAACGTTTTCTAACGATAGAAGTGCGCAGGTTATGTTAGGTTGAGTTATGTTAGTTTAAGCTAGGTAGCGTCGTGAAACCACCAAAAACGACGTCATCTAACGAGATAGTGTTGTTTTATTGCGAGTACGAAACCGCGATAGGTAAAATGTTGTGAAAGCACACAAAACGGCATGAACAAGCCAAATACTGCGTGTTGTACCGTTACAAGTGCGAAACTGCTATGTTGTGACATTCTCGGTAAAGCGCATGCAAGTATCGTGAAACCCTAAAGAACGATGTCATTTAGCGAGATACAGCGTTCTGTACTGTAATAAGTTGGTGAGAAACTGTGAGGTCAAGCAAATATCGTAATTGTGAACGAAACAGTGTAATTGAGCGTCTTTAGATAAAAGTGCGAATGTTAGGTTAGGTTGACATATCAACCGTCGTAAAACCGCATTAAACAATGTCACTTACTGAGATGCACTGTTTTTCACCATTACAAGTTGGGAACTGCGATATCTAATGTGAAAGCACTTGCAAACGTCGTTAGGTTAGGTTAGGTTAGGTTAGGTTAGGTAAGGTTACGTTAGGTTAGGTTTGGTTAGGTTAGGTTATGTTAGGTTAGGTTGGGTTAGGTTACGTTAGGTTACGTTAGGTTAAGGTATGAACCGTCGTAAAACCGCAATAAACAATGTCACTTAGTAAGATGCAGTGTTTGTCACCTTTACAAGTTGGGAACTGCGATATCTAATGTGAAAGCGCTTGAAACCGACGTAATGTTGTAGAAAGCAATGTAAAGTAGCGAGTAAAATGTTTTCTAACGATAGAAGTGCGAAGGTTATGTTAGGTTGAGTTATGTTAGTTTAAGCTAGGTAGCGTCGTGAAACCACCAAAAACGATGTCATCTAACGAGATAGTGTTGTTTTATTGCGAGTACGAAACTGCGATAGGTAAAATGTTGTGAAAGCACACAAAACGGCATGAACAAGCCAAATACTGCGTGTTGTACCGTTACAAGTGCGAAACTGCTATGTTGTGATATTCTCGTTAAAGCGCATGCAAGCATCGTGAAACCTTAAAGAACGATGTCATTTAGTGAGATACAGCGTTCTGTACTGCAATAAGTTGGTGAAAAACTGTGAGGTTATGCAAATATCCTAATTGTGAACGAAACAGTGTTATAGAGCGTTTTTTAATACAAGTGCGAATGTTAGGTTAGGTTAAGATATGAACCGTCGTAAAACCGCATTAATCAATGTCACTTAGTGAGATGCAGTGTTTTTCACCATTACAAGTCGGGAACTGCGATATCTAATGTGAAAGCGCTTGCAAACGTCGTTAGGTTAGGTTAGGTTAGGTTAGGTTACGTTAGGTTAGGTTAGGTTAGGTTAGGTTAGGTTTGGTTAGGTTAGGTTAGGTTAGGTTAGGGTATGTTAGGTAAGGTTTGGTTAGGTTAGGTTGGTTTAGGTAAGGTTAGGTTAATTTAAGATATGAACCGCGCTAAAACCGCGTTAAACAATGTCACTTAGTGAGATGCTGTGTTTTTCACCATTACAAGTCGGGAACTGCGATATCTAATGTGAAAGCGCATGAAACCGTCGTAATCTTGTAGAAAACATTGTAAAGTAGCGAATAAAACGTTTTCTAACGATAGAAGTGCGAAGGTTCGGTTAGTTTGAGTTATGTTAGTTTAAGCTAGGTAGCGTCGTGAAACCACCAAAAACGACGTCATCTAACGAGATAGTGTTGTTTTAATGCGAGTACGAAACTGCGACAGGTAAAATGTTGTGAAAGCACTCAAAACGGCATGAACAAGCCAAATACTGCGTGTTGTACCGTTACAAGTGCGAAACTGCTATGTTGTGACATTCTCGGTAAAGCGCATGCAAGTATCGTGAAACCTTAAAGAACGATGTCATTTAGCGAGATACAGCGTTCTGTACTGTAATAAGTTGGTGAGAAACTGTGAGGTCAAGCAAATATCGTAATTGTGAACGAAACAGTGTAATTGAGCGTCTTTAGATACAAGTGCGAATGTTAGGTTAGGTTGACATATCAACCGTCGTAAAACCGCATTAAACAATGTCACTTAGTGAGATGTAGTGTTTTCAACATTACAAGTCGGGAACTACGATATCTAAAGTGAAAGCGCATGAAACCGTCGTAATCTTGTAGAAAACATTGTAAAGTGGCGAGTAAAACGTTTTCTAACGATAGAAGTGCGAAGGTTAGGTTAGGTTAGGTTAGTTTAAGCTAGGTAGCGTCGTGAAACTACCAAAAACGACGTCATCTAACGAGATAGTGTTGTTTTATAGCGAGTATTAAACTGCGATAGGTGAAATGTTGTGAAAGCACACAAAACGGCATGAACAAGCCAAATACTGCGTGTTCTACCGTTACAAGTGCGAAACTGCTATATTGTGATATTCTCGTTAAATCGCATGCAAGCATCGTGAAACCTTAAAGAACAATGTCATTTAGCGAGATACAGCGTTCTGTACTGCAATAAGTTGGTGAAAAACTGTGAGGTTATGCAAATATCGTAATTGTGAACAAAACAGTGTAATAGAGCGTTTTTAGATACAAGTGTGAATGTTAGGTTAGGTTAAGATATGAACCGTCGTAAAACCGCATTAATCAATGTCACTTAGTGAGATGCAGTGTTTTTCACCATTACAAGTAGGGAACTGCGATATCTAATGTGAAAGCGCTTGCAAACGTCGTTAGGTTAGGTTAGGTTAGGTTAGGTTAGGTTAGGTTACGTTGGGTTAGGTTAGGTTAGGTTTGGTTAGGTTAGGTTAGGTTAGGGTATGTTAGGTAAGGTTTGGTTAGGTTAGGTTAGGTTAGGTTGGTTTAGGTAAGGTTAGGTTAGGTTAAGATATGAACCGCGCTAAAACCGCGTTAAACAATGTCACTTAGTGAGATGCTGTGTTTTTCACCATTACAAGTCGGAAACTGCGATATCTAATGTGAAAGCGCATGAAACCGTCGTAATCTTGTAGAAAACATTGTAAAGTAGCGAATAAAACGTTTTCTAACGATAGAAGTGCGAAGGTTCGGTTAGTTTGAGTTATGTTAGTTTAAGCTAGGTAGCGTCGTGAAACCACCAAAAACGACGTCATCTAACGAGATAGTGTTGTTTTATTGCGAGTACGAAACTGCGACAGGTAAAATGTTGTGAAAGCACTCAAAACGGCATGAACAAGCCAAATACTGCGTGTTGTACCGTTACAAGTGCGAAACTGCTATGTTGTGACATTCTCGGTAAAGCGCATGCAAGTATCGTGAAACCTTAAAGAACGATGTCATTTAGCGAGATACAGCGTTCTGTACTGTAATAAGTTGGTGACAAACTGTGAGGTCAAGCAAATATCGTAATTGTGAACGAAACAGTGTAATTGAGCGTCTTTAGATACAAGTGCGAATGTTAGGTTAGGTTGACATATCAACCGTCGTAAAACCGCATTAAACAATGTCACTTAGTGAGATGTAGTGTTTTTCAACATTACAAGTCGGGAACTACGATATCTATTGTGAAAGCGCATGAAACAGTCGTAATCTTGTAGAAAACATTGTAAAGTTGCGAGTAAACGTTTTCTAACGATAGAAGTGCGAAGGTTAGGTTAGGTTAGGTTAGTTTAGGCTAGGTAGCGTCGTGAACTACCAAAAACGACGTCATCTAACGAGATAGTGTTGTTTTATTGCGAGTATTAAACTGCGATAGGTAAAATGTTGTGAATGCACACAAAACGGCATGAACAAGCCAAATACTGCGTGTTCTACCGTTACAAGTGCGAAACTGCTATATTGTGATATTCTCGTTAAAGCGCATGCAAGCATCGTGAAACCTTAAAGAACGATGTCATTTAGCGAGATACAGCGTTCTGTACTGCAATAAGTTGGTGAAAAACTGTGAGGTTATGCAAATATCGTAATTGTGAACGAAACAGTGTAATAGAGCGTTTTTCAATACAAGTACGAATGTTAGGTTAGGTTAAGATATGAACCGTCGTAAAACCGCATTAAACAATGTCACTTAGTGAGATGCAGTGTTTTTCACCATTACAAGTTGGGAACTGCGATATCTAATGTGAAAGCACTTGCAAACGTCGTTACGTTAGGTTAGGTTACGTTAGGTTAGGTTAGGTTACGTTAGGTTAGGTTTGGTTTGGTTAGGTTAGGTTAGGTTAGGTTGGGTTAGGTTAGGTTAGGTTACGTTAGGTTAAGGTATGAACCGTCGTAAAACCGCAATAAACAATGTCACTTAGTGAGATGCAGTGTTTTCACCTTTACAAGTTGCGAACTGCGATATCTAATGTGAAAGCGCTTGAAACCGTCGTAATGTTGTAGAAAGCAATGTAAAGTAGCGAGTAAAACATTTTCTAACTATAGAAGTGCGAAGGTTATGTTAGGTTGAGTTATGTTAGTTTAAGCTAGGTAGCGTCGTGAAACCACCAAAAACGACGTCATCTAACGAGATAGTGTTGTTTTATTGCGAGTACGAAACTGCGATAGGTAAAATGTTGTGAAAGCACACAAAACGGCATGAACAAGCCAAAGACTGCGTGTTGTACCGTTACAAGTGCGAAACTGCTATGTTGTGATAATCTCGTTAAAGCGCATGCAAGCATCGTGAAACCTTAAAGAACGATGTCATTTAGCGAGATACAGCGTTCTGTACTGCAATAAGTTGGTCAAAAACTGTGAGGTTATGCAAATATCCTAATTGTGAACGAAACAGTGTAATAGAGCGTTTTTTAATACAAGTGCGAATGTTAGGTTAGGTTAAGATATGAACCGTCGTAAAACCGCATTAATCAATGTCACTTAGTGAGATGCAGTGTTTTTCACCATTACAAGTCGGGAACTGCGTTATCTAATGTGAAAGCGCTTGCAAACGTCGTTAGGTTAGGTTCGGTTAGGTTAGGTTAGGTTAGGTTACGTTAGGTTAGGTTACGTTAGGTTAGGTTAGGTTAGGTTAGGTTAGGTTAGGTTAGGTTAGGTTACGTTAGGTTAAGGTATGAACCGTCGTAAAACCGCAATACACAATGTCACTTAGTGAGATGCAGTGTTTTTCACCTTTACAAGTTGGGAACTGCGATATCTAATGTGAAAGCGCTTGAAACCGTCGTAATGTTGTAGAAAGCAATGTAAAGTAGCGAGTAAAACGTTTTCTAACGATAGAAGTGCGAAGGTTATGTTAGGTTGAGTTGTGTTAGTTTAAGCTAGGTAGCGTCGTGAAACCACCAAAAACGACGTCATCTAACGAGATAGTGTTGTTTTATTGCGAGTACGAAACTGCGATAGGTAAAATGTTGTGAAAGCACACAAAACGGCATGAACAAGCCAAATACTGCGTGTTGTACTGTTACAAGTGCGAAAGTGCTATGTTGTGACATTCTCGGTAAAGCGCATGCAAGTATCGTGAAACCTTAAAGAACGATGTCATTTAGCGAGATACAGCGTTCTGTACTGTAATAAGTTGGTGAGAAACTGTGAGGTCAAGCAAATATCGTAATTGTGAACGAAACAGTGTAATTGAGCGTCTTTAGATAAAAGTGCGAATGTTAGGTTAGGTTGACATATCAACCGTCGTAAAACCGCATTAAACAATGTCACTTAGTGAGATGTAGTGTTTTCAACATTACAAGTCGGGAACTACGATATCTAAAGTGAAAGCGCATGAAACCGTCGTAATCTTGTAGAAAACATTGTAAAGTGGCGAGTAAAACGTTTTCTAACGATAGAAGTGCGAAGGTTAGGTTAGGTTAGGTTAGTTTAAGCTAGGTAGCGTCGTGAAACTACCAAAAACGACGTCATCTAACGAGATAGTGTTGTTTTATAGCGAGTATTAAACTGCGATAGGTGAAATGTTGTGAAAGCACACAAAACGGCATGAACAAGCCAAATACTGCGTGTTCTACCGTTACAAGTGCGAAACTGCTATATTGTGATATTCTCGTTAAATCGCATGCAAGCATCGTGAAACCTTAAAGAACAATGTCATTTAGCGAGATACAGCGTTCTGTACTGCAATAAGTTGGTGAAAAACTGTGAGGTTATGCAAATATCGTAATTGTGAACAAAACAGTGTAATAGAGCGTTTTTAGATACAAGTGTGAATGTTAGGTTAGGTTAAGATATGAACCGTCGTAAAACCACATTAAACAATGTCAATTACTGAGATGCAGTGTTTTTCACCATTAAAAGTGGGGAACTGCGATATTTAGTGTGAAAGCGCTTGCAACCGTCGTTAGGTTAGGTTAGGTTAGGTTAGGTTTGGTTAATTTAGGTTAGGTTAGGTTAGGTTAGATTAGGTTAGGTTGGTTTGAGTTGGGTTAGGTTAGGTTAGGTTAGGTTAGGTTAGGTTGGGTTAGGTTAGGTTAGGTCAGGTTAGGTTACGTTAGGTTAGGTTACGTTAGGTTAGGTTAGGTTAGGTTACGTTACGTTAGGTTAGGTTAGGTTAGGTAAGGATAATTTGGTTAGGTTAGGTAAGGTTAGGTTAGGTTAGGTTAGGTTGGGTTGGGTGTTGTTGGGTTGGGTTGGGTTGGGTTAGGTTGGGTTAGGTTAGGTTAGGTTACGTTAGGTTAGGTTAGGTTAGGTTACGTTAGGTTATGTTAGGTTAGGTTAGGTTACGTTAGGTTAGGTTAGGTCAGGTAAGGTTAGGTTACGTTAGAATAGGTTAGGTTAGGTTACGTTAGGTTAGGTTAAGTTAGGTTAGGTTTGGTTAGGTTAGGTTAGGTTAGCTTAGGTTAGGTTGGGTTGGGTTGGGTTAGGTTGGGTTAGGTTGGGTTAGGTTAGGTTAAGTTGGGTTAGGTTAGGTTAGGTTAGGTTAAGGTATGAACCGTCGTAAAACCGCATTAAACAATGTCACTTAGTGAGATGCAGTGTTTTTCACCTTTACAAGTTGGGAACTGTGATATCTAATGTGAAAGCGCTTGAAACCGTCGTAATGTTGTAGAAAGCAATGTAAAGTAGCGAGGAAAACGTTTTCTACGATAGAAGTGCGAAGGTCATGTTAGGTTGACTTAGGTTAGTTTAAGCTAGGTAGCGTCGTGAAACTACCAAAAACAACGTCATCTAACGAGATAGTGTTGTTTTATTGCGAGTACGAAACTGCGATAGGTGAAATGTTGTGAAAGCACACAAAACGGCATGAACAAGCCAAATACTGCGTGGTGTACCGTTACAAGTGCGAAACTGCTATGTTGTGATTTTCTCGTTAAAGCGCATGCAAGCATCGTGAAACCTTAAAGAACGATGTCATTTAGCGAGATACAGCGTTCTGTACTGCAATAAGTTGGTGAAAAACTGTGAGGTTATGCAAATATCGTAATTGTGAACGAAACAGTGTAATAGAGCGTTTTTCAATACAAGTACGAATGTTAGGTTAGGTTAAGATATGAACCGTCGTAAAACCGCATTAAACAATGTCAGTTAGTGAGATGCAGTGTTTTTCACCATTACAAGTTGGGAACTGCGATATCTAATGTGAAAGCACTTGCAAACGTCGTTAGGTTAGGTTAGGTTAGGTTAGGTTACGTTAGGTTAGGTTAGGTTTGGTTAGGTTAGGTTAGGTTAGGTTAGGTTATGTTAGGTTAGGTTGGGTTAGGTTAGGTTAGGTTACGTTAGGTTAAGGTATGAACCGTCGTAAAACCGCAATAAACAATGTCACTTAGTGAGATGCAGTGTTTTTCACCTTTACAAGTTGGGAACTGCGATATCTAATGTGAAAGCGCTTGAAACCGTCGTATTGTTGTAGAAAGCAATGTAAAGTTGCGAGTAAAACGTTTTCTAACGATAGAAGTGCGCAGGTTATGTTAGGTTGAGTTATGTTAGTTTAAGCTAGGTAGCGTCGTGAAACCACCAAAAACGACGTCATCTAACGAGATAGTGTTGTTTTATTGCGAGTACGAAACCGCGATAGGTAAAATGTTGTGAAAGCACACAAAACGGCATGAACAAGCCAAATACTGCGTGTTGTACCGTTACAAGTGCGAAACTGCTATGTTGTGACATTCTCGGTAAAGCGCATGCAAGTATCGTGAAACCCTAAAGAACGATGTCATTTAGCGAGATACAGCGTTCTGTACTGTAATAAGTTGGTGAGAAACTGTGAGGTCAAGCAAATATCGTAATTGTGAACGAAACAGTGTAATTGAGCGTCTTTAGATAAAAGTGCGAATGTTAGGTTAGGTTGACATATCAACCGTCGTAAAACCGCATTAAACAATGTCACTTACTGAGATGCACTGTTTTTCACCATTACAAGTTGGGAACTGCGATATCTAATGTGAAAGCACTTGCAAACGTCGTTAGGTTAGGTTAGGTTAGGTTAGGTTAGGTAAGGTTACGTTAGGTTAGGTTTGGTTAGGTTAGGTTATGTTAGGTTAGGTTGGGTTAGGTTACGTTAGGTTACGTTAGGTTAAGGTATGAACCGTCGTAAAACCGCAATAAACAATGTCACTTAGTAAGATGCAGTGTTTGTCACCTTTACAAGTTGGGAACTGCGATATCTAATGTGAAAGCGCTTGAAACCGACGTAATGTTGTAGAAAGCAATGTAAAGTAGCGAGTAAAATGTTTTCTAACGATAGAAGTGCGAAGGTTATGTTAGGTTGAGTTATGTTAGTTTAAGCTAGGTAGCGTCGTGAAACCACCAAAAACGATGTCATCTAACGAGATAGTGTTGTTTTATTGCGAGTACGAAACTGCGATAGGTAAAATGTTGTGAAAGCACACAAAACGGCATGAACAAGCCAAATACTGCGTGTTGTACCGTTACAAGTGCGAAACTGCTATGTTGTGATATTCTCGTTAAAGCGCATGCAAGCATCGTGAAACCTTAAAGAACGATGTCATTTAGTGAGATACAGCGTTCTGTACTGCAATAAGTTGGTGAAAAACTGTGAGGTTATGCAAATATCCTAATTGTGAACGAAACAGTGTTATAGAGCGTTTTTTAATACAAGTGCGAATGTTAGGTTAGGTTAAGATATGAACCGTCGTAAAACCGCATTAATCAATGTCACTTAGTGAGATGCAGTGTTTTTCACCATTACAAGTCGGGAACTGCGATATCTAATGTGAAAGCGCTTGCAAACGTCGTTAGGTTAGGTTAGGTTAGGTTAGGTTACGTTAGGTTAGGTTAGGTTAGGTTAGGTTAGGTTTGGTTAGGTTAGGTTAGGTTAGGTTAGGGTATGTTAGGTAAGGTTTGGTTAGGTTAGGTTGGTTTAGGTAAGGTTAGGTTAATTTAAGATATGAACCGCGCTAAAACCGCGTTAAACAATGTCACTTAGTGAGATGCTGTGTTTTTCACCATTACAAGTCGGGAACTGCGATATCTAATGTGAAAGCGCATGAAACCGTCGTAATCTTGTAGAAAACATTGTAAAGTAGCGAATAAAACGTTTTCTAACGATAGAAGTGCGAAGGTTCGGTTAGTTTGAGTTATGTTAGTTTAAGCTAGGTAGCGTCGTGAAACCACCAAAAACGACGTCATCTAACGAGATAGTGTTGTTTTAATGCGAGTACGAAACTGCGACAGGTAAAATGTTGTGAAAGCACTCAAAACGGCATGAACAAGCCAAATACTGCGTGTTGTACCGTTACAAGTGCGAAACTGCTATGTTGTGACATTCTCGGTAAAGCGCATGCAAGTATCGTGAAACCTTAAAGAACGATGTCATTTAGCGAGATACAGCGTTCTGTACTGTAATAAGTTGGTGAGAAACTGTGAGGTCAAGCAAATATCGTAATTGTGAACGAAACAGTGTAATTGAGCGTCTTTAGATACAAGTGCGAATGTTAGGTTAGGTTGACATATCAACCGTCGTAAAACCGCATTAAACAATGTCACTTAGTGAGATGTAGTGTTTTCAACATTACAAGTCGGGAACTACGATATCTAAAGTGAAAGCGCATGAAACCGTCGTAATCTTGTAGAAAACATTGTAAAGTGGCGAGTAAAACGTTTTCTAACGATAGAAGTGCGAAGGTTAGGTTAGGTTAGGTTAGTTTAAGCTAGGTAGCGTCGTGAAACTACCAAAAACGACGTCATCTAACGAGATAGTGTTGTTTTATAGCGAGTATTAAACTGCGATAGGTGAAATGTTGTGAAAGCACACAAAACGGCATGAACAAGCCAAATACTGCGTGTTCTACCGTTACAAGTGCGAAACTGCTATATTGTGATATTCTCGTTAAATCGCATGCAAGCATCGTGAAACCTTAAAGAACAATGTCATTTAGCGAGATACAGCGTTCTGTACTGCAATAAGTTGGTGAAAAACTGTGAGGTTATGCAAATATCGTAATTGTGAACAAAACAGTGTAATAGAGCGTTTTTAGATACAAGTGTGAATGTTAGGTTAGGTTAAGATATGAACCGTCGTAAAACCACATTAAACAATGTCAATTACTGAGATGCAGTGTTTTTCACCATTAAAAGTGGGGAACTGCGATATTTAGTGTGAAAGCGCTTGCAACCGTCGTTAGGTTAGGTTAGGTTAGGTTAGGTTTGGTTAATTTAGGTTAGGTTAGGTTAGGTTAGATTAGGTTAGGTTGGTTTGAGTTGGGTTAGGTTAGGTTAGGTTAGGTTAGGTTAGGTTGGGTTAGGTTAGGTTAGGTCAGGTTAGGTTACGTTAGGTTAGGTTACGTTAGGTTAGGTTAGGTTAGGTTACGTTACGTTAGGTTAGGTTAGGTTAGGTAAGGATAATTTGGTTAGGTTAGGTAAGGTTAGGTTAGGTTAGGTTAGGTTGGGTTGGGTGTTGTTGGGTTGGGTTGGGTTGGGTTAGGTTGGGTTAGGTTAGGTTAGGTTACGTTAGGTTAGGTTAGGTTAGGTTACGTTAGGTTATGTTAGGTTAGGTTAGGTTACGTTAGGTTAGGTTAGGTCAGGTAAGGTTAGGTTACGTTAGAATAGGTTAGGTTAGGTTACGTTAGGTTAGGTTAAGTTAGGTTAGGTTTGGTTAGGTTAGGTTAGGTTAGCTTAGGTTAGGTTGGGTTGGGTTGGGTTAGGTTGGGTTAGGTTGGGTTAGGTTAGGTTAAGTTGGGTTAGGTTAGGTTAGGTTAGGTTAAGGTATGAACCGTCGTAAAACCGCATTAAACAATGTCACTTAGTGAGATGCAGTGTTTTTCACCTTTACAAGTTGGGAACTGTGATATCTAATGTGAAAGCGCTTGAAACCGTCGTAATGTTGTAGAAAGCAATGTAAAGTAGCGAGGAAAACGTTTTCTACGATAGAAGTGCGAAGGTCATGTTAGGTTGACTTAGGTTAGTTTAAGCTAGGTAGCGTCGTGAAACTACCAAAAACAACGTCATCTAACGAGATAGTGTTGTTTTATTGCGAGTACGAAACTGCGATAGGTGAAATGTTGTGAAAGCACACAAAACGGCATGAACAAGCCAAATACTGCGTGGTGTACCGTTACAAGTGCGAAACTGCTATGTTGTGATTTTCTCGTTAAAGCGCATGCAAGCATCGTGAAACCTTAAAGAACGATGTCATTTAGCGAGATACAGCGTTCTGTACTGCAATAAGTTGGTGAAAAACTGTGAGGTTATGCAAATATCGTAATTGTGAACGAAACAGTGTAATAGAGCGTTTTTCAATACAAGTACGAATGTTAGGTTAGGTTAAGATATGAACCGTCGTAAAACCGCATTAAACAATGTCAGTTAGTGAGATGCAGTGTTTTTCACCATTACAAGTTGGGAACTGCGATATCTAATGTGAAAGCACTTGCAAACGTCGTTAGGTTAGGTTAGGTTAGGTTAGGTTACGTTAGGTTAGGTTAGGTTTGGTTAGGTTAGGTTAGGTTAGGTTAGGTTATGTTAGGTTAGGTTGGGTTAGGTTAGGTTAGGTTACGTTAGGTTAAGGTATGAACCGTCGTAAAACCGCAATAAACAATGTCACTTAGTGAGATGCAGTGTTTTTCACCTTTACAAGTTGGGAACTGCGATATCTAATGTGAAAGCGCTTGAAACCGTCGTATTGTTGTAGAAAGCAATGTAAAGTTGCGAGTAAAACGTTTTCTAACGATAGAAGTGCGCAGGTTATGTTAGGTTGAGTTATGTTAGTTTAAGCTAGGTAGCGTCGTGAAACCACCAAAAACGACGTCATCTAACGAGATAGTGTTGTTTTATTGCGAGTACGAAACCGCGATAGGTAAAATGTTGTGAAAGCACACAAAACGGCATGAACAAGCCAAATACTGCGTGTTGTACCGTTACAAGTGCGAAACTGCTATGTTGTGACATTCTCGGTAAAGCGCATGCAAGTATCGTGAAACCCTAAAGAACGATGTCATTTAGCGAGATACAGCGTTCTGTACTGTAATAAGTTGGTGAGAAACTGTGAGGTCAAGCAAATATCGTAATTGTGAACGAAACAGTGTAATTGAGCGTCTTTAGATAAAAGTGCGAATGTTAGGTTAGGTTGACATATCAACCGTCGTAAAACCGCATTAAACAATGTCACTTACTGAGATGCACTGTTTTTCACCATTACAAGTTGGGAACTGCGATATCTAATGTGAAAGCACTTGCAAACGTCGTTAGGTTAGGTTAGGTTAGGTAAGGTTACGTTAGGTTAGGTTTGGTTAGGTTAGGTTATGTTAGGTTAGGTTGGGTTAGGTTACGTTAGGTTACGTTAGGTTAAGGTATGAACCGTCGTAAAACCGCAATAAACAATGTCACTTAGTAAGATGCAGTGTTTGTCACCTTTACAAGTTGGGAACTGCGATATCTAATGTGAAAGCGCTTGAAACCGACGTAATGTTGTAGAAAGCAATGTAAAGTAGCGAGTAAAATGTTTTCTAACGATAGAAGTGCGAAGGTTATGTTAGGTTGAGTTATGTTAGTTTAAGCTAGGTAGCGTCGTGAAACCACCAAAAACGATGTCATCTAACGAGATAGTGTTGTTTTATTGCGAGTACGAAACTGCGATAGGTAAAATGTTGTGAAAGCACACAAAACGGCATGAACAAGCCAAATACTGCGTGTTGTACCGTTACAAGTGCGAAACTGCTATGTTGTGATATTCTCGTTAAAGCGCATGCAAGCATCGTGAAACCTTAAAGAACGATGTCATTTAGTGAGATACAGCGTTCTGTACTGCAATAAGTTGGTGAAAAACTGTGAGGTTATGCAAATATCCTAATTGTGAACGAAACAGTGTTATAGAGCGTTTTTTAATACAAGTGCGAATGTTAGGTTAGGTTAAGATATGAACCGTCGTAAAACCGCATTAATCAATGTCACTTAGTGAGATGCAGTGTTTTTCACCATTACAAGTCGGGAACTGCGATATCTAATGTGAAAGCGCTTGCAAACGTCGTTAGGTTAGGTTAGGTTAGGTTAGGTTACGTTAGGTTAGGTTAGGTTAGGTTAGGTTAGGTTTGGTTAGGTTAGGTTAGGTTAGGTTAGGGTATGTTAGGTAAGGTTTGGTTAGGTTAGGTTGGTTTAGGTAAGGTTAGGTTAATTTAAGATATGAACCGCGCTAAAACCGCGTTAAACAATGTCACTTAGTGAGATGCTGTGTTTTTCACCATTACAAGTCGGGAACTGCGATATCTAATGTGAAAGCGCATGAAACCGTCGTAATCTTGTAGAAAACATTGTAAAGTAGCGAATAAAACGTTTTCTAACGATAGAAGTGCGAAGGTTCGGTTAGTTTGAGTTATGTTAGTTTAAGCTAGGTAGCGTCGTGAAACCACCAAAAACGACGTCATCTAACGAGATAGTGTTGTTTTAATGCGAGTACGAAACTGCGACAGGTAAAATGTTGTGAAAGCACTCAAAACGGCATGAACAAGCCAAATACTGCGTGTTGTACCGTTACAAGTGCGAAACTGCTATGTTGTGACATTCTCGGTAAAGCGCATGCAAGTATCGTGAAACCTTAAAGAACGATGTCATTTAGCGAGATACAGCGTTCTGTACTGTAATAAGTTGGTGAGAAACTGTGAGGTCAAGCAAATATCGTAATTGTGAACGAAACAGTGTAATTGAGCGTCTTTAGATACAAGTGCGAATGTTAGGTTAGGTTGACATATCAACCGTCGTAAAACCGCATTAAACAATGTCACTTAGTGAGATGTAGTGTTTTTCAACATTACAAGTCGGGAACTACGATATCTAATGTGAAAGCGCATGAAACAGTCGTAATCTTGTAGAAAACATTGTAAAGTTGCGAGTAAACGTTTTCTAACGATAGAAGTGCGAAGGTTAGGTTAGGTTAGGTTAGTTTAAGGTAGGTAGCGTCGTGTAACTACCAAAAACGACGTCATCTAACGAGATAGTGTTGTTTTATTGCGAGTATTAAACTGCGATAGGTAAAATGTTGTGAATGCACACAAAACGGCATGAACAAGCCAAATACTGCGTGTTCTACCGTTACAAGTGCGAAACTGCTATATTGTGATATTCTCGTTAAAGCGCATGCAAGCATCGTGAAACCTTAAAGAACGATGTCATTTAGCGAGATACAGCGTTCTGTACTGCAATAAGTTGGTGAAAAACTGTGAGGTTATGCAAATATCGTAATTGTGAACGAAACAGTGTAATAGAGCGTTTTTCAATACAAGTACGAATGTTAGGTTAGGTTAAGATATGAACCGTCGTAAAACCGCATTAAACAATGTCACTTAGTGAGATGCAGTGTTTTTCACCATTACAAGTTGGGAACTGCGATATCTAATGTGAAAGCACTTGCAAACGTCGTTACGTTAGGTTAGGTTTGGTTTGGTTAGGTTAGGTTAGGTTATGTTAGGTTAGGTTGGGTTAGGTTAGGTTAGGTTACGTTAGGTCAAGGTATGAACCGTCGTAAAACCGCAATAAACAATGTCACTTAGTGAGATGCAGTGTTTTTCACCTTTACAAGTTGGGAACTGCGATATCTAATGTGAAAGCGCTTGAAACCGTCGTAATGTTGTAGAAAGCAATGTAAAGTAGCGAGTAAAACGTTTTCTAACGATAGAAGTGCGAAGGTTATGTTAGGTTGAGTTATGTTAGTTTAAGCTAGGTAGCGTCGTGAAACCACCAAAAACGACGTCATCTAACGAGATAGTGTTGTTTTATTGCGAGTACGAAACTGCGATAGGTAAAATGTTGTGAAAGCACACAAAACGGCATGAACAAGCCAAATACTGCGTGTTGTACCGTTACAAGTGCGAAACTGCTATGTTGTGACATTCTCGGTAAAGCGCATGCAAGTATCGTGAAACCTTAAAGAACGATGTCATTTAGCGAGATACAGCGTTCTGTACTGTAATAAGTTGGTGAGAAACTGTGAGGTCAAGCAAATATCGTAATTGTGAACGAAACAGTGTAATTGAGCGTCTTTAGATAAAAGTGCGAATGTTAGGTTAGGTTGACATGTCAACCGTCGTAAAACCGCATTAAACAATGTCACTTAGTGAGATGCACTGTTTTTCACCATTACAAGTTGGGAACTGCGATATCTAATGTGAAAGCACTTGCAAACGTCGTTAGGTTAGGTTAGGTTAGGTTAGGTTACGTTAGGTTAGGTTAGGTTTGGTTAGGTTAGGTTAGGTTAGGTTAGGTTATGTTAGGTTAGGTTGAGTTAGGTTAGGTTAGGTTACGTTAGGTTAAGGTATGAACCGTCGTAAAACCGCAATAAACAATGTCAATTAGTGAGATGCAGTGTTTTTCACCTTTACAAGTTGGGAACTGCGATATCTAATGTGAAAGCGCTTGAAACCGTCGTAATGTAGAAAGCAATGTAAAGTAGCGAGTAAAACGTTTTCTAACGATAGAAGTGCGAAGGTTATGTTAGGTTGAGTTATGTTAGTTTAAGCTAGGTAGCGTCGTGAAACCACCAAAAACGACGTCATCTAACGAGATAGTGTTGTTTTATTGCGAGTACGAAACCGCGATAGGTAAAATGTTGTGAAAGCACACAAAACGGCATGAACAAGCCAAATACTGCGTGTTGTACCGTTACAAGTGCGAAACTGCTATATTGTGATATTCTCGTTAAAGCGCATGCAAGCATCGTGAAACCTTAAAGAACGATGTCATTTAGCGAGATACAGCGTTCTGTACTGCAATAAGTTGGTGAAAAACTGTGAGGTTATGCAAATATCGTAATTGTGAACGAAACAGTGTAATAGAGCGTTTTTCAATACAAGTACGAATGTTAGGTTAGGTTAAGATATGAACCGTCGTAAAACCGCTATAAACAATGTCACTTAGTGAGATGCACTGTTTTTCACCATTACAAGTTGGGAACTGCGATATCTAATGTGAAAGCACTTGCAAACGTCGTTAGGTTAGGTTAGGTTAGGTTAGGTTAGGTTACGTTAGGTTAGGTTTGGTTAGGTTAGGTTAGGTTAGGTTATGTTAGGTTAGGTTGGGTTAGGTTAGGTTAGGTTACGTTAGGTTAAGGTATGAACCGTCGTAAAACCGCAATAAACAATGTCACTTAGTGAGATGCAGTTTTTCACCTTTACAAGTTGGGAACTGCGATATCTAATGTGAAAGCGCTTGAAACCGACGTAATGTTGTAGAAAGCAATGTAAAGTAGCGAGTAAAACGTTTTCTAACGATAGAAGTGCGAAGGTTATGTTAGGTTGAGTTATGTTAGTTTAAGCTAGGTAGCGTCGTGAAACCACCAAAAACGATGTCATCTAACGAGATAGTGTTGTTTTATTGCGAGTACGAAACTGCGATAGGTAAAATGTTGTGAAAGCACACAAAACGGCATGAACAAGCCAAATACTGCGTGTTGTACCGTTACAAGTGCGAAACTGCTATGTTGTGACATTCTCGGTAAAGCGCATGCAAGTATCGTGAAACCTTAAAGAACGATGTCATTTAGCGAGATACAGCGTTCTGTACTGTAATAAGTTGGTGAGAAACTGTGAGGTCAAGCAAATATCGTAATTGTGAACGAAACAGTGTAATTGAGCGTCTTTAGATACAAGTGCGAATGTTAGGTTAGGTTGACATATCAACCGTCGTAAAACCGCATTAAACAATGTCACTTAGTGAGATGTAGTGTTTTTCAACATTACAAGTCGGGAACTACGATATCTAATGTGAAAGCGCATGAAACAGTCGTAATCTTGTAGAAAACATTGTAAAGTTGCGAGTAAACGTTTTCTAACGATAGAAGTGCGAAGGTTAGGTTAGGTTAGGTTAGTTTAAGGTAGGTAGCGTCGTGAAACTACCAAAAACGACGTCATCTAACGAGATAGTGTTGTTTTATTGCGAGTATTAAACTGCGATAGGTAAAATGTTGTGAATGCACACAAAACGGCATGAACAAGCCAAATACTGCGTGTTCTACCGTTACAAGTGCGAAACTGCTATATTGTGATATTCTCGTTAAAGCGCATGCAAGCATCGTGAAACCATAAAGAACGATGTCATTTAGCGAGATACAGCGTTCTGTACTGCAATAAGTTGGTGAAAAACTGTGAGGTTATGCAAATATCGTAATTGGGAACGAAACAGTGTAA
This sequence comes from Rhipicephalus microplus, assembly GCF_043290135.1. NCBI lineage: Eukaryota > Metazoa > Arthropoda > Arachnida > Ixodida > Ixodidae > Rhipicephalus > Rhipicephalus microplus. The sequence goes on along the minus strand of NW_027464610.1, from coordinate 3,511,171 downwards.
TAGAGCGTTTTTCAATACAAGTACGAATGTTAGGTTAGGTTAAGATATGAACCGTCGTAAAACCGCATTAAACAATGTCACTTAGTGAGATGCAGTGTTTTTCACCATTACAAGTTGGGAACTGCGATATCTAATGTGAAAGCACTTGCAAACGTCGTTACGTTAGGTTAGGTTTGGTTTGGTTAGGTTAGGTTAGGTTATGTTAGGTAAGGTTGGGTTAGGTTAGGTTAGGTTACGTTAGGTTAAGGTATGAACCGTCGTAAAACCGCAATAAACAATGTCACTTAGTGAGATGCAGTGTTTTTCACCTTTACAAGTTGGGAACTGCGATATCTAATGTGAAAGCGCTTGAAACCGTCGTAATGTTGTAGAAAGCAATGTAAAGTAGCGAGTAAAACGTTTTCTAACGATAGAAGTGCGAAGGTTATGTTAGGTTGAGTTATGTTAGTTTAAGCTAGGTAGCGTCGTGAAACCACCAAAAACGACGTCATCTAACGAGATAGTGTTGTTTTATTGCGAGTACGAAACTGCGATAGGTAAAATGTTGTGAAAGCACACAAAACGGCATGAACAAGCCAAATACTGCGTGTTGTACCGTTACAAGTGCGAAACTGCTATGTTGTGACATTCTCGGTAAAGCGCATGCAAGTATCGTGAAACCTTAAAGAACGATGTCATTTAGCGAGATACAGCGTTCTGTACTGTAATAAGTTGGTGAGAAACTGTGAGGTCAAGCAAATATCGTAATTGTGAACGAAACAGTGTAATTGAGCGTCTTTAGATAAAAGTGCGAATGTTAGGTTAGGTTGACATGTCAACCGTCGTAAAACCGCATTAAACAATGTCACTTAGTGAGATGCACTGTTTTTCACCATTACAAGTTGGGAACTGCGATATCTAATGTGAAAGCACTTGCAAACGTCGTTAGGTTAGGTTAGGTTAGGTTAGGTTACGTTAGGTTAGGTTAGGTTTGGTTAGGTTAGGTTAGGTTAGGTTAGGTTATGTTAGGTTAGGTTGAGTTAGGTTAGGTTAGGTTACGTTAGGCTAAGGTATGAACCGTCGTAAAACCGCAATAAACAATGTCAATTAGTGAGATGCAGTGTTTTTCACCTTTACAAGTTGGGAACTGCGATATCTAATGTGAAAGCGCTTGAAACCGTCGTAATGTAGAAAGCAATGTAAAGTAGCGAGTAAAACGTTTTCTAACGATAGAAGTGCGAAGGTTATGTTAGGTTGAGTTATGTTAGTTTAAGCTAGGTAGCGTCGTGAAACCACCAAAAACGACGTCATCTAACGAGATAGTGTTGTTTTATTGCGAGTACGAAACCGCGATAGGTAAAATGTTGTGAAAGCACACAAAACGGCATGAACAAGCCAAATACTGCGTGTTGTACCGTTACAAGTGCGAAACTGCTATATTGTGATATTCTCGTTAAAGCGCATGCAAGCATCGTGAAACCTTAAAGAACGATGTCATTTAGCGAGATACAGCGTTCTGTACTGCAATAAGTTGGTGAAAAACTGTGAGGTTATGCAAATATCGTAATTGTGAACGAAACAGTGTAATAGAGCGTTTTTCAATACAAGTACGAATGTTAGGTTAGGTTAAGATATGAACCGTCGTAAAACCGCTATAAACAATGTCACTTAGTGAGATGCACTGTTTTTCACCATTACAAGTTGGGAACTGCGATATCTAATGTGAAAGCACTTGCAAACGTCGTTAGGTTAGGTTAGGTTAGGTTAGGTTAGGTTAGGTTACATTAGGTTAGGTTTGGTTAGGTTAGGTTAGGTTAGGTTATGTTAGGTTAGGTTGGGTTAGGTTAGGTTAGGTTACGTTAGGTTAAGGTATGAACCGTCGTAAAACCGCAATAAACAATGTCACTTAGTGAGATGCAGTTTTTCACCTTTACAAGTTGGGAACTGCGATATCTAATGTGAAAGCGCTTGAAACCGACGTAATGTTGTAGAAAGCAATGTAAAGTAGCGAGTAAAACGTTTTCTAACGATAGAAGTGCGAAGGTTATGTTAGGTTGAGTTATGTTAGTTTAAGCTAGGTAGCGTCGTGAAACCACCAAAAACGATGTCATCTAACGAGATAGTGTTGTTTTATTGCGAGTACGAAACTGCGATAGGTAAAATGTTGTGAAAGCACTCAAAACGGCATGAACAAGCCAAATACTGCGTGTTGTACCGTTACAAGTGCGAAACTGCTATGTTGTGACATTCTCGGTAAAGCGCATGCAAGCATCGTGAAACCTTAAAGAACAATGTCATTTAGCGAGATACAGCGTTCTGTACTGCAATAAGTTGGTGAAAAACTGTGAGGTTATGCAAATATCCTAATTGTGAACGAAACAGTGTCATAGAGCGTTTTTTAATACAAGTGCGAATGTTAGGTTAGGTTAAGATATGAACCGTCGTAAAACCGCATTAATCAATGTCACTTAGTGAGATGCAGTGTTTTTCACCATTACAAGTAGGGAACTGCGATATCTAATGTGAAAGCGCTTGCAAACGTCGTTAGGTTAGGTTAGGTTAGGTTAGGTTACGTTGGGTTAGGTTAGGTTAGGTTTGGTTAGGTTAGGTTAGGTTAGGTTAGGTTAGGGTATGTTAGGTAAGGTTTGGTTAGGTTAGGTTAGGTTAGGTTGGTTTAGGTAAGGTTAGGTTAGGTTAAGATATGAACCGCGCTAAAACCGCGTTAAACAATGTCACTTAGTGAGATGCTGTGTTTTTCACCATTACAAGTCGGAAACTGCGATATCTAATGTGAAAGCGCATGAAACCGTCGTAATCTTGTAGAAAACATTGTAAAGTAGCGAATAAAACGTTTTCTAACGATAGAAGTGCGAAGGTTCGGTTAGTTTGAGTTATGTTAGTTTAAGCTAGGTAGCGTCGTGAAACCACCAAAAACGACGTCATCTAACGAGATAGTGTTGTTTTAATGCGAGTACGAAACTGCGACAGGTAAAATGTTGTGAAAGCACTCAAAACGGCATGAACAAGCCAAATACTGCGTGTTGTACCGTTACAAGTGCGAAACTGCTATGTTGTGACATTCTCGGTAAAGCGCATGCAAGTATCGTGAAACCTTAAAGAACGATGTCATTTAGCGAGATACAGCGTTCTGTACTGTAATAAGTTGGTGAGAAACTGTGAGGTCAAGCAAATATCGTAATTGTGAACGAAACAGTGTAATTGAGCGTCTTTAGATACAAGTGCGAATGTTAGGTTAGGTTGACATATCAACCGTCGTAAAACCGCATTAAACAATGTCACTTAGTGAGATGTAGTGTTTTTCAACATTACAAGTCGGGAACTACGATATCTAATGTGAAAGCGCATGAAACAGTCGTAATCTTGTAGAAAACATTGTAAAGTTGCGAGTAAACGTTTTCTAACGATAGAAGTGCGAAGGTTAGGTTAGGTTAGGTTAGTTTAAGGTAGGTAGCGTCGTGAAACTACCAAAAACGACGTCATCTAACGAGATAGTGTTGTTTTATTGCGAGTATTAAACTGCGATAGGTAAAATGTTGTGAATGCACACAAAACGGCATGAACAAGCCAAATACTGCGTGTTCTACCGTTACAAGTGCGAAACTGCTATATTGTGATATTCTCGTTAAAGCGCATGCAAGCATCGTGAAACCATAAAGAACGATGTCATTTAGCGAGATACAGCGTTCTGTACTGCAATAAGTTGGTGAAAAACTGTGAGGTTATGCAAATATCGTAATTGGGAACGAAACAGTGTAATAGAGCGTTTTTCAATACAAGTACGAATGTTAGGTTAGGTTAAGATATGAACCGTCGTAAAACCGCATTAAACAATGTCACTTAGTGAGATGCAGTGTTTTTCACCATTACAAGTTGGGAACTGCGATATCTAATGTGAAAGCACTTGCAAACGTCGTTACGTTAGGTTAGGTTTGGTTTGGTTAGGTTAGGTTAGGTTATGTTAGGTTAGGTTGGGTTAGGTTAGGTTAGGTTACGTTAGGTCAAGGTATGAACCGTCGTAAAACCGCAATAAACAATGTCACTTAGTGAGATGCAGTGTTTTTCACCTTTACAAGTTGGGAACTGCGATATCTAATGTGAAAGCGCTTGAAACCGTCGTAATGTTGTAGAAAGCAATGTAAAGTAGCGAGTAAAACGTTTTCTAACGATAGAAGTGCGAAGGTTATGTTAGGTTGAGTTATGTTAGTTTAAGCTAGGTAGCGTCGTGAAACCACCAAAAACGACGTCATCTAACGAGATAGTGTTGTTTTATTGCGAGTACGAAACTGCGATAGGTAAAATGTTGTGAAAGCACACAAAACGGCATGAACAAGCCAAATACTGCGTGTTGTACCGTTACAAGTGCGAAACTGCTATGTTGTGACATTCTCGGTAAAGCGCATGCAAGTATCGTGAAACCTTAAAGAACGATGTCATTTAGCGAGATACAGCGTTCTGTACTGTAATAAGTTGGTGAGAAACTGTGAGGTCAAGCAAATATCGTAATTGTGAACGAAACAGTGTAATTGAGCGTCTTTAGATAAAAGTGCGAATGTTAGGTTAGGTTGACATGTCAACCGTCGTAAAACCGCATTAAACAATGTCACTTAGTGAGATGCACTGTTTTTCACCATTACAAGTTGGGAACTGCGATATCTAATGTGAAAGCACTTGCAAACGTCGTTAGGTTAGGTTAGGTTAGGTTAGGTTACGTTAGGTTAGGTTAGGTTTGGTTAGGTTAGGTTAGGTTAGGTTAGGTTATGTTAGGTTAGGTTGAGTTAGGTTAGGTTAGGTTACGTTAGGTTAAGGTATGAACCGTCGTAAAACCGCAATAAACAATGTCAATTAGTGAGATGCAGTGTTTTTCACCTTTACAAGTTGGGAACTGCGATATCTAATGTGAAAGCGCTTGAAACCGTCGTAATGTAGAAAGCAATGTAAAGTAGCGAGTAAAACGTTTTCTAACGATAGAAGTGCGAAGGTTATGTTAGGTTGAGTTATGTTAGTTTAAGCTAGGTAGCGTCGTGAAACCACCAAAAACGACGTCATCTAACGAGATAGTGTTGTTTTATTGCGAGTACGAAACCGCGATAGGTAAAATGTTGTGAAAGCACACAAAACGGCATGAACAAGCCAAATACTGCGTGTTGTACCGTTACAAGTGCGAAACTGCTATATTGTGATATTCTCGTTAAAGCGCATGCAAGCATCGTGAAACCTTAAAGAACGATGTCATTTAGCGAGATACAGCGTTCTGTACTGCAATAAGTTGGTGAAAAACTGTGAGGTTATGCAAATATCGTAATTGTGAACGAAACAGTGTAATAGAGCGTTTTTCAATACAAGTACGAATGTTAGGTTAGGTTAAGATATGAACCGTCGTAAAACCGCTATAAACAATGTCACTTAGTGAGATGCACTGTTTTTCACCATTACAAGTTGGGAACTGCGATATCTAATGTGAAAGCACTTGCAAACGTCGTTAGGTTAGGTTAGGTTAGGTTAGGTTAGGTTACGTTAGGTTAGGTTTGGTTAGGTTAGGTTAGGTTAGGTTATGTTAGGTTAGGTTGGGTTAGGTTAGGTTAGGTTACGTTAGGTTAAGGTATGAACCGTCGTAAAACCGCAATAAACAATGTCACTTAGTGAGATGCAGTTTTTCACCTTTACAAGTTGGGAACTGCGATATCTAATGTGAAAGCGCTTGAAACCGACGTAATGTTGTAGAAAGCAATGTAAAGTAGCGAGTAAAACGTTTTCTAACGATAGAAGTGCGAAGGTTATGTTAGGTTGAGTTATGTTAGTTTAAGCTAGGTAGCGTCGTGAAACCACCAAAAACGATGTCATCTAACGAGATAGTGTTGTTTTATTGCGAGTACGAAACTGCGATAGGTAAAATGTTGTGAAAGCACACAAAACGGCATGAACAAGCCAAATACTGCGTGTTGTACCGTTACAAGTGCGAAACTGCTATGTTGTGACATTCTCGGTAAAGCGCATGCAAGTATCGTGAAACCTTAAAGAACGATGTCATTTAGCGAGATACAGCGTTCTGTACTGTAATAAGTTGGTGAGAAACTGTGAGGTCAAGCAAATATCGTAATTGTGAACGAAACAGTGTAATTGAGCGTCTTTAGATACAAGTGCGAATGTTAGGTTAGGTTGACATATCAACCGTCGTAAAACCGCATTAAACAATGTCACTTAGTGAGATGTAGTGTTTTTCAACATTACAAGTCGGGAACTACGATATCTAATGTGAAAGCGCATGAAACAGTCGTAATCTTGTAGAAAACATTGTAAAGTTGCGAGTAAACGTTTTCTAACGATAGAAGTGCGAAGGTTAGGTTAGGTTAGGTTAGTTTAAGGTAGGTAGCGTCGTGAAACTACCAAAAACGACGTCATCTAACGAGATAGTGTTGTTTTATTGCGAGTATTAAACTGCGATAGGTAAAATGTTGTGAATGCACACAAAACGGCATGAACAAGCCAAATACTGCGTGTTCTACCGTTACAAGTGCGAAACTGCTATATTGTGATATTCTCGTTAAAGCGCATGCAAGCATCGTGAAACCATAAAGAACGATGTCATTTAGCGAGATACAGCGTTCTGTACTGCAATAAGTTGGTGAAAAACTGTGAGGTTATGCAAATATCGTAATTGGGAACGAAACAGTGTAATAGAGCGTTTTTCAATACAAGTACGAATGTTAGGTTAGGTTAAGATATGAACCGTCGTAAAACCGCATTAAACAATGTCACTTAGTGAGATGCAGTGTTTTTCACCATTACAAGTTGGGAACTGCGATATCTAATGTGAAAGCACTTGCAAACGTCGTTACGTTAGGTTAGGTTTGGTTTGGTTAGGTTAGGTTAGGTTATGTTAGGTTAGGTTGGGTTAGGTTAGGTTAGGTTACGTTAGGTTAAGGTATGAACCGTCGTAAAACCGCAATAAACAATGTCACTTAGTGAGATGCAGTGTTTTTCACCTTTACAAGTTGGGAACTGCGATATCTAATGTGAAAGCGCTTGAAACCGTCGTAATGTTGTAGAAAGCAATGTAAAGTAGCGAGTAAAACGTTTTCTAACGATAGAAGTGCGAAGGTTATGTTAGGTTGAGTTATGTTAGTTTAAGCTAGGTAGCGTCGTGAAACCACCAAAAACGACGTCATCTAACGAGATAGTGTTGTTTTATTGCGAGTACGAAACTGCGATAGGTAAAATGTTGTGAAAGCACACAAAACGGCATGAACAAGCCAAATACTGCGTGTTGTACCGTTACAAGTGCGAAACTGCTATGTTGTGACATTCTCGGTAAAGCGCATGCAAGTATCGTGAAACCTTAAAGAACGATGTCATTTAGCGAGATACAGCGTTCTGTACTGTAATAAGTTGGTGAGAAACTGTGAGGTCAAGCAAATATCGTAATTGTGAACGAAACAGTGTAATTGAGCGTCTTTAGATAAAAGTGCGAATGTTAGGTTAGGTTGACATGTCAACCGTCGTAAAACCGCATTAAACAATGTCACTTAGTGAGATGCACTGTTTTTCACCATTACAAGTTGGGAACTGCGATATCTAATGTGAAAGCACTTGCAAACGTCGTTAGGTTAGGTTAGGTTAGGTTACGTTAGGTTAGGTTAGGTTTGGTTAGGTTAGGTTAGGTTAGGTTAGGTTATGTTAGGTTAGGTTGAGTTAGGTTAGGTTAGGTTACGTTAGGCTAAGGTATGAACCGTCGTAAAACCGCAATAAACAATGTCAATTAGTGAGATGCAGTGTTTTTCACCTTTACAAGTTGGGAACTGCGATATCTAATGTGAAAGCGCTTGAAACCGTCGTAATGTAGAAAGCAATGTAAAGTAGCGAGTAAAACGTTTTCTAACGATAGAAGTGCGAAGGTTATGTTAGGTTGAGTTATGTTAGTTTAAGCTAGGTAGCGTCGTGAAACCACCAAAAACGACGTCATCTAACGAGATAGTGTTGTTTTATTGCGAGTACGAAACCGCGATAGGTAAAATGTTGTGAAAGCACACAAAACGGCATGAACAAGCCAAATACTGCGTGTTGTACCGTTACAAGTGCGAAACTGCTATATTGTGATATTCTCGTTAAAGCGCATGCAAGCATCGTGAAACCTTAAAGAACGATGTCATTTAGCGAGATACAGCGTTCTGTACTGCAATAAGTTGGTGAAAAACTGTGAGGTTATGCAAATATCGTAATTGTGAACGAAACAGTGTAATAGAGCGTTTTTCAATACAAGTACGAATGTTAGGTTAGGTTAAGATATGAACCGTCGTAAAACCGCTATAAACAATGTCACTTAGTGAGATGCACTGTTTTTCACCATTACAAGTTGGGAACTGCGATATCTAATGTGAAAGCACTTGCAAACGTCGTTAGGTTAGGTTAGGTTAGGTTAGGTTAGGTTAGGTTACATTAGGTTAGGTTTGGTTAGGTTAGGTTAGGTTAGGTTATGTTAGGTTAGGTTGGGTTAGGTTAGGTTAGGTTACGTTAGGTTAAGGTATGAACCGTCGTAAAACCGCAATAAACAATGTCACTTAGTGAGATGCAGTTTTTCACCTTTACAAGTTGGGAACTGCGATATCTAATGTGAAAGCGCTTGAAACCGACGTAATGTTGTAGAAAGCAATGTAAAGTAGCGAGTAAAACGTTTTCTAACGATAGAAGTGCGAAGGTTATGTTAGGTTGAGTTATGTTAGTTTAAGCTAGGTAGCGTCGTGAAACCACCAAAAACGATGTCATCTAACGAGATAGTGTTGTTTTATTGCGAGTACGAAACTGCGATAGGTAAAATGTTGTGAAAGCACTCAAAACGGCATGAACAAGCCAAATACTGCGTGTTGTACCGTTACAAGTGCGAAACTGCTATGTTGTGACATTCTCGGTAAAGCGCATGCAAGCATCGTGAAACCTTAAAGAACAATGTCATTTAGCGAGATACAGCGTTCTGTACTGCAATAAGTTGGTGAAAAACTGTGAGGTTATGCAAATATCCTAATTGTGAACGAAACAGTGTCATAGAGCGTTTTTTAATACAAGTGCGAATGTTAGGTTAGGTTAAGATATGAACCGTCGTAAAACCGCATTAATCAATGTCACTTAGTGAGATGCAGTGTTTTTCACCATTACAAGTAGGGAACTGCGATATCTAATGTGAAAGCGCTTGCAAACGTCGTTAGGTTAGGTTAGGTTAGGTTAGGTTACGTTGGGTTAGGTTAGGTTAGGTTTGGTTAGGTTAGGTTAGGTTAGGTTAGGTTAGGGTATGTTAGGTAAGGTTTGGTTAGGTTAGGTTAGGTTAGGTTGGTTTAGGTAAGGTTAGGTTAGGTTAAGATATGAACCGCGCTAAAACCGCGTTAAACAATGTCACTTAGTGAGATGCTGTGTTTTTCACCATTACAAGTCGGAAACTGCGATATCTAATGTGAAAGCGCATGAAACCGTCGTAATCTTGTAGAAAACATTGTAAAGTAGCGAATAAAACGTTTTCTAACGATAGAAGTGCGAAGGTTCGGTTAGTTTGAGTTATGTTAGTTTAAGCTAGGTAGCGTCGTGAAACCACCAAAAACGACGTCATCTAACGAGATAGTGTTGTTTTAATGCGAGTACGAAACTGCGACAGGTAAAATGTTGTGAAAGCACTCAAAACGGCATGAACAAGCCAAATACTGCGTGTTGTACCGTTACAAGTGCGAAACTGCTATGTTGTGACATTCTCGGTAAAGCGCATGCAAGTATCGTGAAACCTTAAAGAACGATGTCATTTAGCGAGATACAGCGTTCTGTACTGTAATAAGTTGGTGAGAAACTGTGAGGTCAAGCAAATATCGTAATTGTGAACGAAACAGTGTAATTGAGCGTCTTTAGATACAAGTGCGAATGTTAGGTTAGGTTGACATATCAACCGTCGTAAAACCGCATTAAACAATGTCACTTAGTGAGATGTAGTGTTTTCAACATTACAAGTCGGGAACTACGATATCTAATGTGAAAGCGCATGAAACAGTCGTAATCTTGTAGAAAACATTGTAAAGTTGCGAGTAAACGTTTTCTAACGATAGAAGTGCGAAGGTTAGGTTAGGTTAGGTTAGTTTAAGGTAGGTAGCGTCGTGAAACTACCAAAAACGACGTCATCTAACGAGATAGTGTTGTTTTATTGCGAGTATTAAACTGCGATAGGTAAAATGTTGTGAATGCACACAAAACGGCATGAACAAGCCAAATACTGCGTGTTCTACCGTTACAAGTGCGAAACTGCTATATTGTGATATTCTCGTTAAAGCGCATGCAAGCATCGTGAAACCATAAAGAACGATGTCATTTAGCGAGATACAGCGTTCTGTACTGCAATAAGTTGGTGAAAAACTGTGAGGTTATGCAAATATCGTAATTGGGAACGAAACAGTGTAATAGAGCGTTTTTCAATACAAGTACGAATGTTAGGTTAGGTTAAGATATGAACCGTCGTAAAACCGCATTAAACAATGTCACTTAGTGAGATGCAGTGTTTTTCACCATTACAAGTTGGGAACTGCGATATCTAATGTGAAAGCACTTGCAAACGTCGTTACGTTAGGTTAGGTTACGTTAGGTTAGGTTAGGTTACGTTAGGTTAGGTTTGGTTTGGTTAGGTTAGGTTAGGTTATGTTAGGTTAGGTTGGGTTAGGTTAGGTTAGGTTACGTTAGGTTAAGGTATGAACCGTCGTAAAACCGCAATAAACAATGTCACTTAGTGAGATGCAGTGTTTTTCACCTTTACAAGTTGGGAACTGCGATATCTAATGTGAAAGCGCTTGAAACCGTCGTAATGTTGTAGAAAGCAATGTAAAGTAGCGAGTAAAACGTTTTCTAACGATAGAAGTGCGAAGGTTATGTTAGGTTGAGTTATGTTAGTTTAAGCTAGGTAGCGTCGTGAAACCACCAAAAACGACGTCATATAACGAGATAGTGTTGTTTTATTGCGAGTACGAAACTGCGATAGGTAAAATGTTGTGAAAGCACTCAAAACGGCATGAACAAGCCAAATACTGCGTGTTGTACCGTTACAAGTGCGAAACTGCTATGTTGTGACATTCTCGGTAAAGCGCATGCAAGTATCGTGAAACCTTAAAGAACGATGTCATTTAGCGAGATACAGCGTTCTGTACTGTAATAAGTTGGTGAGAAACTGTGAGGTCAAGCAAATGTCGTAATTGTGAACGAAACAGTGTAATTGAGCGTCTTTAGATACAAGTGCGAATGTTAGGTTAGGTTGACATATCAACCGTCGTAAAACCGCATTAAACAATGTCACTTAGTGAGATGTAGTGTTTTTCAACATTACAAGTCGGGAACTACGATATCTAATGTGAAAGCGCATGAAACAGTCGTAATCTTGTAGAAAACATTGTAAAGTTGCGAGTAAACGTTTTCTAACGATAGAAGTGCGAAGGTTAGGTTAGGTTAGGTTAGTTTAAGGTAGGTAGCGTCGTGAAACTACCAAAAACGACGTCATCTAACGAGATAGTGTTGTTTTATTGCGAGTATTAAACTGCGATAGGTAAAATGTTGTGAATGCACACAAAACGGCATGAACAAGCCAAATACTGCGTGTTCTACCGTTACAAGTGCGAAACTGCTATATTGTGATATTCTCGTTAAACCGCATGCAAGCATCGTGAAACCATAAAGAACGATGTCATTTAGCGAGATACAGCGTTCTGTACTGCAATAAGTTGGTGAAAAACTGTGAGGTTATGCAAATATCGTAATTGGGAACGAAACAGTGTAATAGAGCGTTTTTCAATACAAGTACGAATGTTAGGTTAGGTTAAGATATGAACCGTCGTAAAACCGCATTAAACAATGTCACTTAGTGAGATGCAGTGTTTTTCACCATTACAAGTTGGGAACTGCGATATCTAATGTGAAAGCACTTGCAAACGTCGTTACGTTAGGTTAGGTTTGGTTTGGTTAGGTTAGGTTAGGTTATGTTAGGTTAGGTTGGGTTAGGTTAGGTTAGGTTACGTTAGGTTAAGGTATGAACCGTCGTAAAACCGCAATAAACAATGTCACTTAGTGAGATGCAGTGTTTTTCACCTTTACAAGTTGGGAACTGCGATATCTAATGTGAAAGCGCTTGAAACCGTCGTAATGTTGTAGAAAGCAATGTAAAGTAGCGAGTAAAACGTTTTCTAACGATAGAAGTGCGAAGGTTATGTTAGGTTGAGTTATGTTAGTTTAAGCTAGGTAGCGTCGTGAAACCACCAAAAACGACGTCATCTAACGAGATAGTGTTGTTTTATTGCGAGTACGAAACTGCGATAGGTAAAATGTTGTGAAAGCACACAAAACGGCATGAACAAGCCAAATACTGCGTGTTGTACCGTTACAAGTGCGAAACTGCTATGTTGTGACATTCTCGGTAAAGCGCATGCAAGTATCGTGAAACCTTAAAGAACGATGTCATTTAGCGAGATACAGCGTTCTGTACTGTAATAAGTTGGTGAGAAACTGTGAGGTCAAGCAAATATCGTAATTGTGAACGAAACAGTGTAATTGAGCGTCTTTAGATAAAAGTGCGAATGTTAGGTTAGGTTGACATGTCAACCGTCGTAAAACCGCATTAAACAATGTCACTTAGTGAGATGCACTGTTTTTCACCATTACAAGTTGGGAACTGCGATATCTAATGTGAAAGCACTTGCAAACGTCGTTAGGTTAGGTTAGGTTAGGTTAGGTTACGTTAGGTTAGGTTAGGTTTGGTTAGGTTAGGTTAGGTTAGGTTAGGTTATGTTAGGTTAGGTTGAGTTAGGTTAGGTTAGGTTACGTTAGGTTAAGGTATGAACCGTCGTAAAACCGCAATAAACAATGTCAATTAGTGAGATGCAGTGTTTTTCACCTTTACAAGTTGGGAACTGCGATATCTAATGTGAAAGCGCTTGAAACCGTCGTAATGTAGAAAGCAATGTAAAGTAGCGAGTAAAACGTTTTCTAACGATAGAAGTGCGAAGGTTATGTTAGGTTGAGTTATGTTAGTTTAAGCTAGGTAGCGTCGTGAAACCACCAAAAACGACGTCATCTAACGAGATAGTGTTGTTTTATTGCGAGTACGAAACCGCGATAGGTAAAATGTTGTGAAAGCACACAAAACGGCATGAACAAGCCAAATACTGCGTGTTGTACCGTTACAAGTGCGAAACTGCTATATTGTGATATTCTCGTTAAAGCGCATGCAAGCATCGTGAAACCTTAAAGAACGATGTCATTTAGCGAGATACAGCGTTCTGTACTGCAATAAGTTGGTGAAAAACTGTGAGGTTATGCAAATATCGTAATTGTGAACGAAACAGTGTAATAGAGCGTTTTTCAATACAAGTACGAATGTTAGGTTAGGTTAAGATATGAACCGTCGTAAAACCGCTATAAACAATGTCACTTAGTGAGATGCACTGTTTTTCACCATTACAGGTTGGGAACTGCGATATCTAATGTGAAAGCACTTGCAAACGTCGTTAGGTTAGGTTAGGTTAGGTTAGGTTAGGTTAGGTTACGTTAGGTTAGGTTTGGTTAGGTTAGGTTAGGTTAGGTTATGTTAGGTTAGGTTGGGTTAGGTTAGGTTAGGTTACGTTAGGTTAAGGTATGAACCGTCGTAAAACCGCAATAAACAATGTCACTTAGTGAGATGCAGTTTTTCACCTTTACAAGTTGGGAACTGCGATATCTAATGTGAAAGCGCTTGAAACCGACGTAATGTTGTAGAAAGCAATGTAAAGTAGCGAGTAAAACGTTTTCTAACGATAGAAGTGCGAAGGTTATGTTAGGTTGAGTTATGTTAGTTTAAGCTAGGTAGCGTCGTGAAACCACCAAAAACGATGTCATCTAACGAGATAGTGTTGTTTTATTGCGAGTACGAAACTGCGATAGGTAAAATGTTGTGAAAGCACACAAAACGGCATGAACAAGCCAAATACTGCGTGTTGTACCGTTACAAGTGCGAAACTGCTATGTTGTGATATTCTCGTTAAAGCGCATGCAAGCATCGTGAAACCTTAAAGAACGATGTCATTTAGCGAGATACAGCGTTCTGTACTGCAATAAGTTGGTGAAAAACTGTGAGGTTATGCAAATATCGTAATTGTGAACGAAACAGTGTAATAGAGCGTTTTTCAATACAAGTACGAATGTTAGGTTAGGTTAAGATATGAACCGTCGTAAAACCGCATTAAACAATGTCACTTATTGAGATGCAGTGTTTTTCACCATTACAAGTTGGGAACTGCGATATCTAATGTGAAAGCACTTGCAAACGTCGTTAGGTTAGGTTAGGTTACGTTAGGTTAGGTTTGGTTAGGTTATGTTAGGTTAGGTTGGGTTAGGTTAGGTTAGGTTACGTTAGGTTAAGGTATGAACCGTCGTAAAACCGCAATAAACAATGTCACTTAGTGAGATGCAGTGTTTTTCACCTTTACAAGTTGGGAACTGCGATATCTAATGTGAAAGCGCATGAAACCGTCGTAATCTTGTAGAAAACATTGTAAAGTGGCGAGTAAAACGTTTTCTAACGATAGAAGTGCGAAAGTTAGGTTAGGTTAGGTTAGTTTAAGCTAGGTAGCGTCGTGAAACTACCAAAAAACGACGTCATCTAACGAGATAGTGTTGTTTTATAGCGAGTATTAAACTGCGATAGGTGAAATGTTGTGAAAGCACACAAAACGGCATGAACAAGCCAAATACTGCGTGTTCTACCGTTACAAGTGCGAAACTGCTATATTGTGATATTCTCGTTAAAGCGCATGCAAGCATCGTGAAACCTTAATGAACAATGTCATTTAGCGAGATACAGCGTTCTGTACTGCAATAAGTTGGTGAAAAACTGTGAGGTTATGCAAATATCCTAATTGTGAACGAAACAGTGTCATAGAGCGTTTTTTAATACAAGTGCGAATGTTAGGTTAGGTTAAGATATGAACCGTCGTAAAACCGCATTAATCAATGTCACTTAGTGAGATGCAGTGTTTTTCACCATTACAAGTAGGGAACTGCGATATCTAATGTGAAAGCGCTTGCAAACGTCGTTAGGTTAGGTTAGGTTAGGTTAGGTTACGTTGGGTTAGGTTAGGTTAGGTTTGGTTAGGTTAGGTTAGGTTAGGTTAGGTTAGGGTATGTTAGGTAAGGTTTGGTTAGGTTAGGTTAGGTTAGGTTGGTTTAGGTAAGGTTAGGTTAGGTTAAGATATGAACCGCGCTAAAACCGCGTTAAACAATGTCACTTAGTGAGATGCTGTGTTTTTCACCATTACAAGTCGGAAACTGCGATATCTAATGTGAAAGCGCATGAAACCGTCGTAATCTTGTAGAAAACATTGTAAAGTAGCGAATAAAACGTTTTCTAACGATAGAAGTGCGAAGGTTCGGTTAGTTTGAGTTATGTTAGTTTAAGCTAGGTAGCGTCGTGAAACCACCAAAAACGACGTCATCTAACGAGATAGTGTTGTTTTAATGCGAGTACGAAACTGCGACAGGTAAAATGTTGTGAAAGCACTCAAAACGGCATGAACAAGCCAAATACTGCGTGTTGTACCGTTACAAGTGCGAAACTGCTATGTTGTGACATTCTCGGTAAAGCGCATGCAAGTATCGTGAAACCTTAAAGAACGATGTCATTTAGCGAGATACAGCGTTCTGTACTGTAATAAGTTGGTGAGAAACTGTGAGGTCAAGCAAATATCGTAATTGTGAACGAAACAGTGTAATTGAGCGTCTTTAGATACAAGTGCGAATGTTAGGTTAGGTTGACATATCAACCGTCGTAAAACCGCATTAAACAATGTCACTTAGTGAGATGTAGTGTTTTCAACATTACAAGTCGGGAACTACGATATCTAATGTGAAAGCGCATGAAACAGTCGTAATCTTGTAGAAAACATTGTAAAGTTGCGAGTAAACGTTTTCTAACGATAGAAGTGCGAAGGTTAGGTTAGGTTAGGTTAGTTTAAGGTAGGTAGCGTCGTGAAACTACCAAAAACGACGTCATCTAACGAGATAGTGTTGTTTTATTGCGAGTATTAAACTGCGATAGGTAAAATGTTGTGAATGCACACAAAACGGCATGAACAAGCCAAATACTGCGTGTTCTACCGTTACAAGTGCGAAACTGCTATATTGTGATATTCTCGTTAAAGCGCATGCAAGCATCGTGAAACCATAAAGAACGATGTCATTTAGCGAGATACAGCGTTCTGTACTGCAATAAGTTGGTGAAAAACTGTGAGGTTATGCAAATATCGTAATTGGGAACGAAACAGTGTAATAGAGCGTTTTTCAATACAAGTACGAATGTTAGGTTAGGTTAAGATATGAACCGTCGTAAAACCGCATTAAACAATGTCACTTAGTGAGATGCAGTGTTTTTCACCATTACAAGTTGGGAACTGCGATATCTAATGTGAAAGCACTTGCAAACGTCGTTACGTTAGGTTAGGTTACGTTAGGTTAGGTTAGGTTACGTTAGGTTAGGTTTGGTTTGGTTAGGTTAGGTTAGGTTATGTTAGGTTAGGTTGGGTTAGGTTAGGTTAGGTTACGTTAGGTTAAGGTATGAACCGTCGTAAAACCGCAATAAACAATGTCACTTAGTGAGATGCAGTGTTTTTCACCTTTACAAGTTGGGAACTGCGATATCTAATGTGAAAGCGCTTGAAACCGTCGTAATGTTGTAGAAAGCAATGTAAAGTAGCGAGTAAAACGTTTTCTAACGATAGAAGTGCGAAGGTTATGTTAGGTTGAGTTATGTTAGTTTAAGCTAGGTAGCGTCGTGAAACCAACAAAAACGACGTCATATAACGAGATAGTGTTGTTTTATTGCGAGTACGAAACCGCGATAGGTAAAATGTTGTGAAAGCACACAAAACGGCATGAACAAGCCAAATACTGCGTGTTGTACCGTTACAAGTGCGAAACTGCTATATTGTGATATTCTCGTTAAAGCGCATGCAAGCATCGTGAAACCTTAAAGAACGATGTCATTTAGCGAGATACAGCGTTCTGTACTGCAATAAGTTGGTGAAAAACTGAGGTTATGCAAATATCGTAATTGTGAACGAAACAGTGTAATAGAGCGTTTTTCAATACAAGTACGAATGTTAGGTTAGGTTAAGATATGAACCGTCGTAAAACCGCTATAAACAATGTCACTTAGTGAGATGCACTGTTTTTCACCATTACAAGTTGGGAACTGCGATATCTAATGTGAAAGCACTTGCAAACGTCGTTAGGTTAGGTTAGGTTAGGTTAGGTTAGGTTAGGTTACGTTAGGTTAGGTTTGGTTAGGTTAGGTTAGGTTAGGTTATGTTAGGTTAGGTTGGGTTAGGTTAGGTTAGGTTACGTTAGGTTAAGGTATGAACCGTCGTAAAACCGCAATAAACAATGTCACTTAGTGAGATGCAGTTTTTCACCTTTACAAGTTGGGAACTGCGATATCTAATGTGAAAGCGCTTGAAACCGACGTAATGTTGTAGAAAGGAATGTAAAGTAGCGAGTAAAACGTTTTCTAACGATAGAAGTGCGAAGGTTATGTTAGGTTGAGTTATGTTAGTTTAAGCTAGGTAGCGTCGTGAAACCACCAAAAACGATGTCATCTAACGAGATAGTGTTGTTTTATTGCGAGTACGAAACTGCGATAGGTAAAATGTTGTGAAAGCACACAAAACGGCATGAACAAGCCAAATACTGCGTGTTGTACCGTTGCAAGTGCGAAACTGCTATGTTGTGATATTCTCGTTAAAGCGCATGCAAGCATCGTGAAACCTTAAAGAACGATGTCGTTTAGCGAGATACAGCGTTCTGTACTGCAATAAGTTGGTGAAAAACTGTGAGGTTATGCAAATATCGTAATTGTGAACGAAACAGTGTAATAGAGCGTTTTTCAATACAAGTACGAATGTTAGGTTAGGTTAAGATATGAACCGTCGTAAAACCGCATTAAACAATGTCACTTATTGAGATGCAGTGTTTTTCACCATTACAAGTTGGGAACTGCGATATCTAATGTGAAAGCACTTGCAAACGTCGTTAGGTTAGGTTAGGTTACGTTAGGTTAGGTTTGGTTAGGTTATGTTAGGTTAGGTTGGGTTAGGTTAGGTTAGGTTACGTTAGGTTAAGGTATGAACCGTCGTAAAACCGCAATAAACAATGTCACTTAGTGAGATGCAGTGTTTTTCACCTTTACAAGTTGGGAACTGCGATATCTAATGTGAAAGCGCATGAAACCGTCGTAATCTTGTAGAAAACATTGTAAAGTGGCGAGTAAAACGTTTTCTAACGATAGAAGTGCGAAAGCTAGGTTAGGTTAGGTTAGTTTAAGCTAGGTAGCGTCGTGAAACTACCAAAAACGACGTCATCTAACGAGATAGTGTTGTTTTATAGCGAGTATTAAACTGCGATAGGTGAAATGTTGTGAAAGCACACAAAACGGCACGAACAAGCCAAATACTGCGTGTTCTACCGTTACAAGTGCGAAACTGCTATATTGTGATATTCTCGTTAAAGCGCATGCAAGCATCGTGAAACCTTAAAGAACAATGTCATTTAGCGAGATACAGCGTTCTGTACTGCAATAAGTTGGTGAAAAACTGTGAGGTTATGCAAATATCCTAATTGTGAACGAAACAGTGTCATAGAGCGTTTTTTAATACAAGTGCGAATGTTAGGTTAGGTTAAGATATGAACCGTCGTAAAACCGCATTAATCAATGTCACTTAGTGAGATGCAGTGTTTTTCACCATTACAAGTAGGGAACTGCGATATCTAATGTGAAAGCGCTTGCAAACGTCGTTAGGTTAGGTTAGGTTAGGTTAGGTTAGGTTACGTTGGGTTAGGTTAGGTTAGGTTTGGTTAGGTTAGGTTAGGTTAGGTTAGGTTAGGGTATGTTAGGTAAGGTTTGGTTAGGTTAGGTTAGGTTAGGTTGGTTTAGGTAAGGTTAGGTTAGGTTAAGATATGAACCGCGCTAAAACCGCGTTAAACAATGTCACTTAGTGAGATGCTGTGTTTTTCACCATTACAAGACGGAAACTGCGATATCTAATGTGAAAGCGCATGAAACCGTCGTAATCTTGTAGAAAACATTGTAAAGTAGCGAATAAAACGTTTTCTAACGATAGAAGTGCGAAGGTTCGGTTAGTTTGAGTTATGTTAGTTTAAGCTAGGTAGCGTCGTGAAACCACCAAAAACGACGTCATCTAACGAGATAGTGTTGTTTTAATGCGAGTACCAAACTGCGACAGGTAAAATGTTGTGAATGCACACAAAACGGCATGAACAAGCCAAATACTGCGTGTTCTACCGTTACAAGTGCGAAACTGCTATATTGTGATATTCTCGTTAAAGCGCATGCAAGCATCGTGAAACCATAAAGAACGATGTCATTTAGCGAGATACAGCGTTCTGTACTGCAATATGTTGGTGAAAAACTGTGAGGTTATGCAAATATCGTAATTGGGAACGAAACAGTGTAATAGAGCGTTTTTCAATACAAGTACGAATGTTAGGTTAGGTTAAGATATGAACCGTCGTAAAACCGCATTAAACAATGTCACTTAGTGAGATGCAGTGTTTTTCACCATTACAAGTTGGGAACTGCGATATCTAATGTGAAAGCACTTGCAAACGTCGTTACGTTAGGTTAGGTTACGTTAGGTTAGGTTAGGTTACGTTAGGTTAGGTTTGGTTTGGTTAGGTTAGGTTAGGTTATGTTAGGTTAGGTTGGGTTAGGTTAGGTTAGGTTACGTTAGGTTAAGGTATGAACCGTCGTAAAACCGCAATAAACAATGTCACTTAGTGAGATGCAGTGTTTTTCACCTTTACAAGTTGGGAACTGCGATATCTAATGTGAAAGCGCTTGAAACCGTCGTAATGTTGTAGAAAGCAATGTAAAGTAGCGAGTAAAACGTTTTCTAACGATAGAAGTGCGAAGGTTATGTTAGGTTGAGTTATGTTAGTTTAAGCTAGGTAGCGTCGTGAAACCACCAAAAACGACGTCATCTAACGAGATAGTGTTGTTTTATTGCGAGTACGAAACTGCGATAGGTAAAATGTTGTGAAAGCACACAAAACGGCATGAACAAGCCAAATACTGCGTGTTGTACCGTTACAAGTGCGAAACTGCTATGTTGTGACATTCTCGGTAAAGCGCATGCAAGTATCGTGAAACCTTAAAGAACGATGTCATTTAGCGAGATACAGCGTTCTGTACTGTAATAAGTTGGTGAGAAACTGTGAGGTCAAGCAAATATCGTAATTGTGAACGAAACAGTGTAATAGAGCGTTTTTCAATACAAGTACGAATGTTAGGTTAGGTTAAGATATGAACCGTCGTAAAACCGCTATAAACAATGTCACTTACTGAGATGCACTGTTTTTCACCATTACAAGTTGGGAACTGCGATATCTAATGTGAAAGCACTTGCAAACGTCGTTAGGTTAGGTTAGGTTACGTTAGGTTAGGTTTGGTTAGGTTATGTTAGGTTAGGTTGGGTTAGGTTAGGTTAGGTTACGTTAGGTTAAGGTATGAACCGTCGTAAAACCGCAATAAACAATGTCACTTAGTGAGATGCAGTGTTTTTCACCTTTACAAGTTGGGAACTGCGATATCTAATGTGAAAGCGCATGAAACCGTCGTAATCTTGTAGAAAACATTGTAAAGTGGCGAGTAAAACGTTTTCTAACGATAGAAGTGCGAAAGTTAGGTTAGGTTAGGTTAGTTTAAGCTAGGTAGCGTCGTGAAACTACCAAAAAACGACGTCATCTAACGAGATAGTGTTGTTTTATAGCGAGTATTAAACTGCGATAGGTGAAATGTTGTGAAAGCACACAAAACGGCATGAACAAGCCAAATACTGCGTGTTCTACCGTTACAAGTGCGAAACTGCTATATTGTGATATTCTCGTTAAAGCGCATGCAAGCATCGTGAAACCTTAAAAAACGATGTCATTTAGCGAGATACAGCGTTCTGTACTGTAATAAGTTGGTGAGAAACTGTGAGGTCAAGCAAATATCGTAATTCTGAACGAAACAGTGTAATTGAGCGTCTTTAGATACAAGTGCGAATGTTAGGTTAGGTTGACATATCAACCGTCGTAAAACCGCTATAAACAATGTCACTTAGTGAGATGCACTGTTTTTCACCATTACAAGTTGGGAACTGCGATATCTAATGTGAAAGCACTTGCAAACGTCGTTAGGTTAGGTTAGGTTACGTTAGGTTAGGTTTGGTTAGGTTATGTTAGGTTAGGTTGGGTTAGGTTAGGTTAGGTTACGTTAGGTTAAGGTATGAACCGTCGTAAAACCGCAATAAACAATGTCACTTAGTGAGATGCAGTGTTTTTCACCTTTACAAGTTGGGAACTGCGATATCTAATGTGAAAGCGCATGAAACCGTCGTAATCTTGTAGAAAACATTGTAAAGTGGCGAGTAAAACGTTTTCTAACGATAGAAGTGCGAAAGTTAGGTTAGGTTAGGTTAGTTTAAGCTAGGTAGCGTCGTGAAACTACCAAAAAACGACGTCATCTAACGAGATAGTGTTGTTTTATAGCGAGTATTAAACTGCGATAGGTGAAATGTTGTGAAAGCACACAAAACGGCATGAACAAGCCAAATACTGCGTGTTCTACCGTTACAAGTGCGAAACTGCTATATTGTGATATTCTCGTTAAAGCGCATGCAAGCATCGTGAAACCTTAAAGAACAATGTCATTTAGCGAGATACAGCGTTCTGTACTGCAATAAGTTGGTGAAAAACTGTGAGGTTATGCAAATATCCTAATTGTGAACGAAACAGTGTCATAGAGCGTTTTTTAATACAAGTGCGAATGTTAGGTTAGGTTAAGATATGAACCGTCGTAAAACCGCATTAATCAATGTCACTTAGTGAGATGCAGTGTTTTTCACCATTACAAGTAGGGAACTGCGATATCTAATGTGAAAGCGCTTGCAAACGTCGTTAGGTTAGGTTAGGTTAGGTTAGGTTACGTTGGGTTAGGTTAGGTTAGGTTTGGTTAGGTTAGGTTAGGTTAGGTTAGGTTAGGGTATGTTAGGTTAGGTTAGGTTAGGTTGGTTTAGGTAAGGTTAGGTTAGGTTAAGATATGAACCGCGCTAAAACCGCGTTAAACAATGTCACTTAGTGAGATGCTGTGTTTTTCACCATTACAAGTCGGAAACTGCGATATCTAATGTGAAAGCGCATGAAACCGTCGTAATCTTGTAGAAAACATTGTAAAGTAGCGAATAAAACGTTTTCTAACGATAGAAGTGCGAAGGTTCGGTTAGTTTGAGTTATGTTAGTTTAAGCTAGGTAGCGTCGTGAAACCACCAAAAACGACGTCATCTAACGAGATAGTGTTGTTTTAATGCGAGTACGAAACTGCGACAGGTAAAATGTTGTGAAAGCACTCAAAACGGCATGAACAAGCCAAATACTGCGTGTTGTACCGTTACAAGTGCGAAACTGCTATGTTGTGACATTCTCGGTAAAGCGCATGCAAGTATCGTGAAACCTTAAAGAACGATGTCATTTAGCGAGATACAGCGTTCTGTACTGTAATAAGTTGGTGAGAAACTGTGAGGTCAAGCAAATATCGTAATTGTGAACGAAACAGTGTAATTGAGCGTCTTTAGATACAAGTGCGAATGTTAGGTTAGGTTGACATATCAACCGTCGTAAAACCGCATTAAACAATGTCACTTAGTGAGATGTAGTGTTTTCAACATTACAAGTCGGGAACTACGATATCTAATGTGAAAGCGCATGAAACAGTCGTAATCTTGTAGAAAACATTGTAAAGTTGCGAGTAAACGTTTTCTAACGATAGAAGTGCGAAGGTTAGGTTAGGTTAGGTTAGTTTAAGGTAGGTAGCGTCGTGAAACTACCAAAAACGACGTCATCTAACGAGATAGTGTTGTTTTATTGCGAGTATTAAACTGCGATAGGTAAAATGTTGTGAATGCACACAAAACGGCATGAACAAGCCAAATACTGCGTGTTCTACCGTTACAAGTGCGAAACTGCTATATTGTGATATTCTCGTTAAAGCGCATGCAAGCATCGTGAAACCATAAAGAACGATGTCATTTAGCGAGATACAGCGTTCTGTACTGCAATAAGTTGGTGAAAAACTGTGAGGTTATGCAAATATCGTAATTGGGAACGAAACAGTGTAATAGAGCGTTTTTCAATACAAGTACGAATGTTAGGTTAGGTTAAGATATGAACCGTCGTAAAACCGCATTAAACAATGTCACTTAGTGAGATGCAGTGTTTTTCACCATTACAAGTTGGGAACTGCGATATCTAATGTGAAAGCACTTGCAAACGTCGTTACGTTAGGTTAGGTTACGTTAGGTTAGGTTAGGTTACGTTAGGTTAGGTTTGGTTTGGTTAGGTTAGGTTAGGTTATGTTAGGTTAGGTTGGGTTAGGTTAGGTTAGGTTACGTTAGGTTAAGGTATGAACCGTCGTAAAACCGCAATAAACAATGTCACTTAGTGAGATGCAGTGTTTTTCACCTTTACAAGTTGGGAACTGCGATATCTAATGTGAAAGCGCTTGAAACCGTCGTAATGTTGTAGAAAGCAATGTAAAGTAGCGAGTAAAACGTTTTCTAACGATAGAAGTGCGAAGGTTATGTTAGGTTGAGTTATGTTAGTTTAAGCTAGGTAGCGTCGTGAAACCACCAAAAACGACGTCATATAACGAGATAGTGTTGTTTTATTGCGAGTACGAAACCGCGATAGGTAAAATGTTGTGAAAGCACACAAAACGGCATGAACAAGCCAAATACTGCGTGTTGTACCGTTACAAGTGCGAAACTGCTATATTGTGATATTCTCGTTAAAGCGCATGCAAGCATCGTGAAACCTTAAAGAACGATGTCGTTTAGCGAGATACAGCGTTCTGTACTGCAATAAGTTGGTGAAAAACTGTGAGGTTATGCAAATATCGTAATTGTGAACGAAACAGTGTAATAGAGCGTTTTTCAATACAAGTACGAATGTTAGGTTAGGTTAAGATATGAACCGTCGTAAAACCGCATTAAACAATGTCACTTATTGAGATGCAGTGTTTTTCACCATTACAAGTTGGGAACTGCGATATCTAATGTGAAAGCACTTGCAAACGTCGTTAGGTTAGGTTAGGTTACGTTAGGTTAGGTTTGGTTAGGTTATGTTAGGTTAGGTTGGGTTAGGTTAGGTTAGGTTACGTTAGGTTAAGGTATGAACCGTCGTAAAACCGCAATAAACAATGTCACTTAGTGAGATGCAGTGTTTTTCACCTTTACAAGTTGGGAACTGCGATATCTAATGTGAAAGCGCATGAAACCGTCGTAATCTTGTAGAAAACATTGTAAAGTGGCGAGTAAAACGTTTTCTAACGATAGAAGTGCGAAAGTTAGGTTAGGTTAGGTTAGTTTAAGCTAGGTAGCGTCGTGAAACTACCAAAAACGACGTCATCTAACGAGATAGTGTTGTTTTATAGCGAGTATTAAACTGCGATAGGTGAAATGTTGTGAAAGCACACAAAACGGCATGAACAAGCCAAATACTGCGTGTTCTACCGTTACAAGTGCGAAACTGCTATATTGTGATATTCTCGTTAAAGCGCATGCAAGCATCGTGAAACCTTAAAGAACAATGTCATTTAGCGAGATACAGCGTTCTGTACTGCAATAAGTTGGTGAAAAACTGTGAGGTTATGCAAATATCCTAATTGTGAACGAAACAGTGTCATAGAGCGTTTTTTAATACAAGTGCGAATGTTAGGTTAGGTTAAGATATGAACCGTCGTAAAACCGCATTAATCAATGTCACTTAGTGAGATGCAGTGTTTTTCACCATTACAAGTAGGGAACTGCGATATCTAATGTGAAAGCGCTTGCAAACGTCGTTAGGTTAGGTTAGGTTAGGTTAGGTTAGGTTACGTTGGGTTAGGTTAGGTTAGGTTTGGTTAGGTTAGGTTAGGTTAGGTTAGGTTAGGGTATGTTAGGTAAGGTTTGGTTAGGTTAGGTTAGGTTAGGTTGGTTTAGGTAAGGTTAGGTTAGGTTAAGATATGAACCGCGCTAAAACCGCGTTAAACAATGTCACTTAGTGAGATGCTGTGTTTTTCACCATTACAAGACGGAAACTGCGATATCTAATGTGAAAGCGCATGAAACCGTCGTAATGTTGTAGAAAACATTGTAAAGTAGCGAATAAAACGTTTTCTAACGATAGAAGTGCGAAGGTTCGGTTAGTTTGAGTTATGTTAGTTTAAGCTAGGTAGCGTCGTGAAACCACCAAAAACGACGTCATCTAACGAGATAGTGTTGTTTTAATGCGAGTACGAAACTGCGACAGGTAAAATGTTGTGAATGCACACAAAACGGCATGAACAAGCCAAATACTGCGTGTTCTACCGTTACAAGTGCGAAACTGCTATATTGTGATATTCTCGTTAAAGCGCATGCAAGCATCGTGAAACCATAAAGAACGATGTCATTTAGCGAGATACAGCGTTCTGTACTGCAATATGTTGGTGAAAAACTGTGAGGTTATGCAAATATCGTAATTGGGAACGAAACAGTGTAATAGAGCGTTTTTCAATACAAGTACGAATGTTAGGTTAGGTTAAGATATGAACCGTCGTAAAACCGCATTAAACAATGTCACTTAGTGAGATGCAGTGTTTTTCACCATTACAAGTTGGGAACTGCGATATCTAATGTGAAAGCACTTGCAAACGTCGTTACGTTAGGTTAGGTTACGTTAGGTTAGGTTAGGTTACGTTAGGTTAGGTTTGGTTTGGTTAGGTTAGGTTAGGTTATGTTAGGTTAGGTTGGGTTAGGTTAGGTTAGGTTACGTTAGGTTAAGGTATGAACCGTCGTAAAACCGCAATAAACAATGTCACTTAGTGAGATGCAGTGTTTTTCACCTTTACAAGTTGGGAACTGCGATATCTAATGTGAAAGCGCTTGAAACCGTCGTAATGTTGTAGAAAGCAATGTAAAGTAGCGAGTAAAACGTTTTCTAACGATAGAAGTGCGAAGGTTATGTTAGGTTGAGTTATGTTAGTTTAAGCAAGGTAGCGTCGTGAAACCACCAAAAACGACGTCATCTAACGAGATAGTGTTGTTTTATTGCGAGTACGAAACCGCGATAGGTAAAATGTTGTGAAAGCACACAAAACGGCATGAACAAGCCAAATACTGCGTGTTGTACCGTTACAAGTGCGAAACTGCTATATTGTGATATTCTCGTTAAAGCGCATGCAAGCATCGTGAAACCTTAAAGAACGATGTCATTTAGCGAGATACAGCGTTCTGTACTGCAATAAGTTGGTGAAAAACTGTGAGGTTATGCAAATATCGTAATTGTGAACGAAACAGTGTAATAGAGCGTTTTTCAATACAAGTACGAATGTTAGGTTAGGTTAAGATATGAACCGTCGTAAAACCGCTATAAACAATGTCACTTAGTGAGATGCACTGTTTTTCACCATTACAAGTTGGGAACTGCGATATCTAATGTGAAAGCACTTGCAAACGTCGTTAGGTTAGGTTAGGTTACGTTAGGTTAGGTTTGGTTAGGTTATGTTAGGTTAGGTTGGGTTAGGTTAGGTTAGGTTACGTTAGGTTAAGGTATGAACCGTCGTAAAACCGCAATAAACAATGTCACTTAGTGAGATGCAGTGTTTTTCACCTTTACAAGTTGGGAACTGCGATATCTAATGTGAAAGCGCATGAAACCGTCGTAATCTTGTAGAAAACATTGTAAAGTGGCGAGTAAAACGTTTTCTAACGATAGAAGTGCGAAAGTTAGGTTAGGTTAGGTTAGTTTAAGCTAGGTAGCGTCGTGAAACTACCAAAAAACGACGTCATCTAACGAGATAGTGTTGTTTTATAGCGAGTATTAAACTGCGATAGGTGAAATGTTGTGAAAGCACACAAAACGGCATGAACAAGCCAAATACTGCGTGTTCTACCGTTACAAGTGCGAAACTGCTATATTGTGATATTCTCGTTAAAGCGCATGCAAGCATCGTGAAACCTTAAAGAACAATGTCATTTAGCGAGATACAGCGTTCTGTACTGCAATAAGTTGGTGAAAAACTGTGAGGTTATGCAAATATCCTAATTGTGAACGAAACAGTGTCATAGAGCGTTTTTTAATACAAGTGCGAATGTTAGGTTAGGTTAAGATATGAACCGTCGTAAAACCGCATTAATCAATGTCACTTAGTGAGATGCAGTGTTTTTCACCATTACAAGTAGGGAACTGCGATATCTAATGTGAAAGCGCTTGCAAACGTCGTTAGGTTAGGTTAGGTTAGGTTAGGTTACGTTGGGTTAGGTTAGGTTAGGTTTGGTTAGGTTAGGTTAGGTTAGGTTAGGTTAGGGTATGTTAGGTTAGGTTAGGTTAGGTTGGTTTAGGTAAGGTTAGGTTAGGTTAAGATATGAACCGCGCTAAAACCGCGTTAAACAATGTCACTTAGTGAGATGCTGTGTTTTTCACCATTACAAGTCGGAAACTGCGATATCTAATGTGAAAGCGCATGAAACCGTCGTAATCTTGTAGAAAACATTGTAAAGTAGCGAATAAAACGTTTTCTAACGATAGAAGTGCGAAGGTTCGGTTAGTTTGAGTTATGTTAGTTTAAGCTAGGTAGCGTCGTGAAACCACCAAAAACGACGTCATCTAACGAGATAGTGTTGTTTTAATGCGAGTACGAAACTGCGACAGGTAAAATGTTGTGAAAGCACTCAAAACGGCATGAACAAGCCAAATACTGCGTGTTGTACCGTTACAAGTGCGAAACTGCTATGTTGTGACATTCTCGGTAAAGCGCATGCAAGTATCGTGAAACCTTAAAGAACGATGTCATTTAGCGAGATACAGCGTTCTGTACTGTAATAAGTTGGTGAGAAACTGTGAGGTCAAGCAAATATCGTAATTGTGAACGAAACAGTGTAATTGAGCGTCTTTAGATACAAGTGCGAATGTTAGGTTAGGTTGACATATCAACCGTCGTAAAACCACATTAAACAATGTCACTTAGTGAGATGTAGTGTTTTTCAACATTACAAGTCGGGAACTACGATATCTAATGTGAAAGCGCATGAAACAGTCGTAATCTTGTAGAAAACATTGTAAAGTTGCGAGTAAACGTTTTCTAACGATAGAAGTGCGAAGGTTAGGTTAGGTTAGGTTAGTTTAAGGTAGGTAGCGTCGTGAAACTACCAAAAACGACGTCATCTAACGAGATAGTGTTGTTTTATTGCGAGTATTAAACTGCGATAGGTAAAATGTTGTGAATGCACACAAAACGGCATGAACAAGCCAAATACTGCGTGTTCTACCGTTACAAGTGCGAAACTGCTATATTGTGATATTCTCGTTAAAGCGCATGCAAGCATCGTGAAACCATAAAGAACGATGTCATTTAGCGAGATACAGCGTTCTGTACTGCAATAAGTTGGTGAAAAACTGTGAGGTTATGCAAATATCGTAATTGGGAACGAAACAGTGTAATAGAGCGTTTTTCAATACAAGTACGAATGTTAGGTTAGGTTAAGATATGAACCGTCGTAAAACCGCATTAAACAATGTCACTTAGTGAGATGCAGTGTTTTTCACCATTACAAGTTGGGAACTGCGATATCTAATGTGAAAGCACTTGCAAACGTCGTTACGTTAGGTTAGGTTACGTTAGGTTAGGTTAGGTTACGTTAGGTTAGGTTTGGTTTGGTTAGGTTAGGTTAGGTTATGTTAGGTTAGGTTGGGTTAGGTTAGGTTAGGTTACGTTAGGTTAAGGTATGAACCGTCGTAAAACCGCAATAAACAATGTCACTTAGTGAGATGCAGTGTTTTTCACCTTTACAAGTTGGGAACTGCGATATCTAATGTGAAAGCGCTTGAAACCGTCGTAATGTTGTAGAAAGCAATGTAAAGTAGCGAGTAAAACGTTTTCTAACGATAGAAGTGCGGTTATGTTAGGTTGAGTTATGTTAGTTTAAGCTAGGTAGCGTCGTGAAACCACCAAAAACGACGTCATATAACGAGATAGTGTTGTTTTATTGCGAGTACGAAACCGCGATAGGTAAAATGTTGTGAAAGCACACAAAACGGCATGAACAAGCCAAATACTGCGTGTTGTACCGTTACAAGTGCGAAACTGCTATATTGTGATATTCTCGTTAAAGCGCATGCAAGCATCGTGAAACCTTAAAGAACGATGTCATTTAGCGAGATACAGCGTTCTGTACTGCAATAAGTTGGTGAAAAACTGTGAGGTTATGCAAATATCGTAATTGTGAACGAAACAGTGTAATAGAGCGTTTTTCAATACAAGTACGAATGTTAGGTTAGGTTAAGATATGAACCGTCGTAAAACCGCTATAAACAATGTCACTTAGTGAGATGCACTGTTTTTCACCATTACAAGTTGGGAACTGCGATATCTAATGTGAAAGCACTTGCAAACGTCGTTAGGTTAGGTTAGGTTAGGTTAGGTTACGTTAGGTTAGGTTTGGTTAGGTTAGGTTAGGTTAGGTTATGTTAGGTTAGGTTGGGTTAGGTTAGGTTAGGTTACGTTAGGTTAAGGTATGAACCGTCGTAAAACCGCAATAAACAATGTCACTTAGTGAGATGCAGTTTTTCACCTTTACAAGTTGGGAACTGCGATATCTAATGTGAAAGCGCTTGAAACCGACGTAATGTTGTAGAAAGGAATGTAAAGTAGCGAGTAAAACGTTTTCTAACGATAGAAGTGCGAAGGTTATGTTAGGTTGAGTTATGTTAGTTTAAGCTAGGTAGCGTCGTGAAACCACCATAAACGATGTCATCTAACGAGATAGTGTTGTTTTATTGCGAGTACGAAACTGCGATAGGTAAAATGTTGTGAAAGCACACAAAACGGCATGTACAAGCCAAATACTGCGTGTTGTACCGTTGCAAGTGCGAAACTGCTATGTTGTGATATTCTCGTTAAAGCGCATGCAAGCATCGTGAAACCTTAAAGAACGATGTCGTTTAGCGAGATACAGCGTTCTGTACTGCAATAAGTTGGTGAAAAACTGTGAGGTTATGCAAATATCGTAATTGTGAACGAAACAGTGTAATAGAGCGTTTTTCAATACAAGTACGAATGTTAGGTTAGGTTAAGATATGAACCGTCGTAAAACCGCATTAAACAATGTCACTTATTGAGATGCAGTGTTTTTCACCATTACAAGTTGGGAACTGCGATATCTAATGTGAAAGCACTTGCAAACGTCGTTAGGTTAGGTTAGGTTACGTTAGGTTAGGTTTGGTTAGGTTATGTTAGGTTAGGTTGGGTTAGGTTAGGTTAGGTTACGTTAGGTTAAGGTATGAACCGTCGTAAAACCGCAATAAACAATGTCACTTAGTGAGATGCAGTGTTTTTCACCTTTACAAGTTGGGAACTGCGATATCTAATGTGAAAGCGCATGAAACCGTCGTAATCTTGTAGAAAACATTGTAAAGTGGCGAGTAAAACGTTTTCTAACGATAGAAGTGCGAAAGTTAGGTTAGGTTAGGTTAGTTTAAGCTAGGTAGCGTCGTGAAACTACCAAAAACGACGTCATCTAACGAGATAGTGTTGTTTTATAGCGAGTATTAAACTGCGATAGGTGAAATGTTGTGAAAGCACACAAAACGGCATGAACAAGCCAAATACTGCGTGTTCTACCGTTACAAGTGCGAAACTGCTATATTGTGATATTCTCGTTAAAGCGCATGCAAGCATCGTGAAACCATAAAGAACGATGTCATTTAGCGAGATACAGCGTTCTGTACTGCAATAAGTTGGTGAAAAACTGTGAGGTTATGCAAATATCGTAATTGGGAACGAAACAGTGTAATAGAGCGTTTTTCAATACAAGTACGAATGTTAGGTTAGGTTAAGATATGAACCGTCGTAAAACCGCATTAAAGAATGTCACTTAGTGAGATGCAGTGTTTTTCACCATTACAAGTAGGGAACTGCGATATCTAATGTGAAAGCGCTTGCAAACGTCGTTAGGTTAGGTTAGGTTAGGTTACGTTGGGTTAGGTTAGGTTAGGTTTGGTTAGGTTAGGTTAGGTTAGGTTAGGTTAGGGTATGTTAGGTAAGGTTTGGTTAGGTTAGGTTAGGTTAGGTTGGTTTAGGTAAGGTTAGGTTAGGTTAAGATATGAACCGCGCTAAAACCGCGTTAAACAATGTCACTTAGTGAGATGCTGTGTTTTTCACCATTACAAGTCGGAAACTG
This sequence comes from Rhipicephalus microplus, assembly GCF_043290135.1. Lineage (NCBI taxonomy): Eukaryota > Metazoa > Arthropoda > Arachnida > Ixodida > Ixodidae > Rhipicephalus > Rhipicephalus microplus. The sequence continues at coordinate 3,479,888 of NW_027464610.1, read as the reverse complement.
CGATATCTAATGTGAAAGCGCATGAAACCGTCGTAATCTTGTAGAAAACATTGTAAAGTAGCGAATAAAACGTTTTCTAACGATAGAAGTGCGAAGGTTCGGTTAGTTTGAGTTATGTTAGTTTAAGCTAGGTAGCGTCGTGAAACCACCAAAAACGACGTCATCTAACGAGATAGTGTTGTTTTAATGCGAGTACGAAACTGCGACAGGTAAAATGTTGTGAATGCACACAAAACGGCATGAACAAGCCAAATACTGCGTGTTCTACCGTTACAAGTGCGAAACTGCTATATTGTGATATTCTCGTTAAAGCGCATGCAAGCATCGTGAAACCATAAAGAACGATGTCATTTAGCGAGATACAGCGTTCTGTACTGCAATAAGTTGGTGAAAAACTGTGAGGTTATGCAAATATCGTAATTGGGAACGAAACAGTGTAATAGAGCGTTTTTCAATACAAGTACGAATGTTAGGTTAGGTTAAGATATGAACCGTCGTAAAACCGCATTAAACAATGTCACTTAGTGAGATGCAGTGTTTTTCACCATTACAAGTTGGGAACTGCGATATCTAATGTGAAAGCACTTGCAAACGTCGTTACGTTAGGTTAGGTTACGTTAGGTTAGGTTAGGTTACGTTAGGTTAGGTTTGGTTTGGTTAGGTTAGGTTAGGTTATGTTAGGTTAGGTTGGGTTAGGTTAGGTTAGGTTACGTTAGGTTAAGGTATGAACCGTCGTAAAACCGCAATAAACAATGTCACTTAGTGAGATGCAGTGTTTTTCACCTTTACAAGTTGGGAACTGCGATATCTAATGTGAAAGCGCTTGAAACCGTCGTAATGTTGTAGAAAGCAATGTAAAGTAGCGAGTAAAACGTTTTCTAACGATAGAAGTGCGAAGGTTATGTTAGGTTGAGTTATGTTAGTTTAAGCTAGGTAGCGTCGTGAAACCACCAAAAACGACGTCATCTAACGAGATAGTGTTGTTTTATTGCGAGTACGAAACCGCGATAGGTAAAATGTTGTGAAAGCACACAAAACGGCATGAACAAGCCAAATACTGCGTGTTGTACCGTTACAAGTGCGAAACTGCTATATTGTGATATTCTCGTTAAAGCGCATGCAAGCATCGTGAAACCTTAAAGAACGATGTCATTTAGCGAGATACAGCGTTCTGTACTGCAATAAGTTGGTGAAAAACTGTGAGGTTATGCAAATATCGTAATTGTGAACGAAACAGTGTAATAGAGCGTTTTTCAATACAAGTACGAATGTTAGGTTAGGTTAAGATATGAACCGTCGTAAAACCGCTATAAACAATGTCACTTAGTGAGATGCAGTGTTTTTCACCATTACAAGTTGGGAACTGCGATATCTAATGTGAAAGCACTTGCAAACGTCGTTACGTTAGGTTAGGTTACGTTAGGTTAGGTTAGGTTACGTTAGGTTAGGTTTGGTTTGGTTAGGTTAGGTTAGGTTATGTTAGGTTAGGTTGGGTTAGGTTAGGTTAGGTTACGTTAGGTTAAGGTATGAACCGTCGTAAAACCGCAATAAACAATGTCACTTAGTGAGATGCAGTGTTTTTCACCTTTACAAGTTGGGAACTGCGATATCTAATGTGAAAGCGCTTGAAACCGTCGTAATGTTGTAGAAAGCAATGTAAAGTAGCGAGTAAAACGTTTTCTAACGATAGAAGTGCGAAGGTTATGTTAGGTTGAGTTATGTTAGTTTAAGCTAGGTAGCGTCGTGAAACCACCAAAAACGACGTCATCTAACGAGATAGTGTTGTTTTATTGCGAGTACGAAACCGCGATAGGTAAAATGTTGTGAAAGCACACAAAACGGCATGAACAAGCCAAATACTGCGTGTTGTACCGTTACAAGTGCGAAACTGCTATATTGTGATATTCTCGTTAAAGCGCATGCAAGCATCGTGAAACCTTAAAGAACGATGTCATTTAGCGAGATACAGCGTTCTGTACTGCAATAAGTTGGTGAAAAACTGTGAGGTTATGCAAATATCGTAATTGTGAACGAAACAGTGTAATAGAGCGTTTTTCAATACAAGTACGAATGTTAGGTTAGGTTAAGATATGAACCGTCGTAAAACCGCTATAAACAATGTCACTTAGTGAGATGCACTGTTTTTCACCATTACAAGTTGGGAACTGCGATATCTAATGTGAAAGCACTTGCAAACGTCGTTAGGTTAGGTTAGGTTACGTTAGGTTAGGTTTGGTTAGGTTATGTTAGGTTAGGTTGGGTTAGGTTAGGTTAGGTTACGTTAGGTTAAGGTATGAACCGTCGTAAAACCGCAATAAACAATGTCACTTAGTGAGATGCAGTGTTTTTCACCTTTACAAGTTGGGAACTGCGATATCTAATGTGAAAGCGCATGAAACCGTCGTAATCTTGTAGAAAACATTGTAAAGTGGCGAGTAAAACGTTTTCTAACGATAGAAGTGCGAAAGTTAGGTTAGGTTAGGTTAGTTTAAGCTAGGTAGCGTCGTGAAACTACCAAAAAACGACGTCATCTAACGAGATAGTGTTGTTTTATAGCGAGTATTAAACTGCGATAGGTGAAATGTTGTGAAAGCACACAAAACGGCATGAACAAGCCAAATACTGCGTGTTCTACCGTTACAAGTGCGAAACTGCTATATTGTGATATTCTCGTTAAAGCGCATGCAAGCATCGTGAAACCTTAAAGAACAATGTCATTTAGCGAGATACAGCGTTCTGTACTGCAATAAGTTGGTGAAAAACTGTGAGGTTATGCAAATATCCTAATTGTGAACGAAACAGTGTCATAGAGCGTTTTTTAATACAAGTGCGAATGTTAGGTTAGGTTAAGATATGAACCGTCGTAAAACCGCATTAATCAATGTCACTTAGTGAGATGCAGTGTTTTTCACCATTACAAGTAGGGAACTGCGATATCTAATGTGAAAGCGCTTGCAAACGTCGTTAGGTTAGGTTAGGTTAGGTTAGGTTACGTTGGGTTAGGTTAGGTTAGGTTTGGTTAGGTTAGGTTAGGTTAGGTTAGGTTAGGGTATGTTAGGTTAGGTTAGGTTAGGTTGGTTTAGGTAAGGTTAGGTTAGGTTAAGATATGAACCGCGCTAAAACCGCGTTAAACAATGTCACTTAGTGAGATGCTGTGTTTTTCACCATTACAAGTCGGAAACTGCGATATCTAATGTGAAAGCGCATGAAACCGTCGTAATCTTGTAGAAAACATTGTAAAGTAGCGAATAAAACGTTTTCTAACGATAGAAGTGCGAAGGTTCGGTTAGTTTGAGTTATGTTAGTTTAAGCTAGGTAGCGTCGTGAAACCACCAAAAACGACGTCATCTAACGAGATAGTGTTGTTTTAATGCGAGTACGAAACTGCGACAGGTAAAATGTTGTGAAAGCACTCAAAACGGCATGAACAAGCCAAATACTGCGTGTTGTACCGTTACAAGTGCGAAACTGCTATGTTGTGACATTCTCGGTAAAGCGCATGCAAGTATCGTGAAACCTTAAAGAACGATGTCATTTAGCGAGATACAGCGTTCTGTACTGTAATAAGTTGGTGAGAAACTGTGAGGTCAAGCAAATATCGTAATTGTGAACGAAACAGTGTAATTGAGCGTCTTTAGATACAAGTGCGAATGTTAGGTTAGGTTGACATATCAACCGTCGTAAAACCGCATTAAACAATGTCACTTAGTGAGATGTAGTGTTTTTCAACATTACAAGTCGGGAACTACGATATCTAATGTGAAAGCGCATGAAACAGTCGTAATCTTGTAGAAAACATTGTAAAGTTGCGAGTAAACGTTTTCTAACGATAGAAGTGCGAAGGTTAGGTTAGGTTAGGTTAGTTTAAGGTAGGTAGCGTCGTGAAACTACCAAAAACGACGTCATCTAACGAGATAGTGTTGTTTTATTGCGAGTATTAAACTGCGATAGGTAAAATGTTGTGAATGCACACAAAACGGCATGAACAAGCCAAATACTGCGTGTTCTACCGTTACAAGTGCGAAACTGCTATATTGTGATATTCTCGTTAAAGCGCATGCAAGCATCGTGAAACCATAAAGAACGATGTCATTTAGCGAGATACAGCGTTCTGTACTGCAATAAGTTGGTGAAAAACTGTGAGGTTATGCAAATATCGTAATTGGGAACGAAACAGTGTAATAGAGCGTTTTTCAATACAAGTACGAATGTTAGGTTAGGTTAAGATATGAACCGTCGTAAAACCGCATTAAACAATGTCACTTAGTGAGATGCAGTGTTTTTCACCATTACAAGTTGGGAACTGCGATATCTAATGTGAAAGCACTTGCAAACGTCGTTACGTTAGGTTAGGTTACGTTAGGTTAGGTTAGGTTACGTTAGGTTAGGTTTGGTTTGGTTAGGTTAGGTTAGGTTATGTTAGGTTAGGTTGGGTTAGGTTAGGTTAGGTTACGTTAGGTTAAGGTATGAACCGTCGTAAAACCGCAATAAACAATGTCACTTAGTGAGATGCAGTGTTTTTCACCTTTACAAGTTGGGAACTGCGATATCTAATGTGAAAGCGCTTGAAACCGTCGTAATGTTGTAGAAAGCAATGTAAAGTAGCGAGTAAAACGTTTTCTAACGATAGAAGTGCGGTTATGTTAGGTTGAGTTATGTTAGTTTAAGCTAGGTAGCGTCGTGAAACCACCAAAAACGACGTCATATAACGAGATAGTGTTGTTTTATTGCGAGTACGAAACCGCGATAGGTAAAATGTTGTGAAAGCACACAAAACGGCATGAACAAGCCAAATACTGCGTGTTGTACCGTTACAAGTGCGAAACTGCTATATTGTGATATTCTCGTTAAAGCGCATGCAAGCATCGTGAAACCTTAAAGAACGATGTCATTTAGCGAGATACAGCGTTCTGTACTGCAATAAGTTGGTGAAAAACTGTGAGGTTATGCAAATATCGTAATTGTGAACGAAACAGTGTAATAGAGCGTTTTTCAATACAAGTACGAATGTTAGGTTAGGTTAAGATATGAACCGTCGTAAAACCGCTATAAACAATGTCACTTAGTGAGATGCACTGTTTTTCACCATTACAAGTTGGGAACTGCGATATCTAATGTGAAAGCACTTGCAAACGTCGTTAGGTTAGGTTAGGTTAGGTTAGGTTAGGTTACGTTAGGTTAGGTTTGGTTAGGTTAGGTTAGGTTAGGTTATGTTAGGTTAGGTTGGGTTAGGTTAGGTTAGGTTACGTTAGGTTAAGGTATGAACCGTCGTAAAACCGCAATAAACAATGTCACTTAGTGAGATGCAGTTTTTCACCTTTACAAGTTGGGAACTGCGATATCTAATGTGAAAGCGCTTGAAACCGACGTAATGTTGTAGAAAGGAATGTAAAGTAGCGAGTAAAACGTTTTCTAACGATAGAAGTGCGAAGGTTATGTTAGGTTGAGTTATGTTAGTTTAAGCTAGGTAGCGTCGTGAAACCACCATAAACGATGTCATCTAACGAGATAGTGTTGTTTTATTGCGAGTACGAAACTGCGATAGGTAAAATGTTGTGAAAGCACACAAAACGGCATGTACAAGCCAAATACTGCGTGTTGTACCGTTGCAAGTGCGAAACTGCTATGTTGTGATATTCTCGTTAAAGCGCATGCAAGCATCGTGAAACCTTAAAGAACGATGTCGTTTAGCGAGATACAGCGTTCTGTACTGCAATAAGTTGGTGAAAAACTGTGAGGTTATGCAAATATCGTAATTGTGAACGAAACAGTGTAATAGAGCGTTTTTCAATACAAGTACGAATGTTAGGTTAGGTTAAGATATGAACCGTCGTAAAACCGCATTAAACAATGTCACTTATTGAGATGCAGTGTTTTTCACCATTACAAGTTGGGAACTGCGATATCTAATGTGAAAGCACTTGCAAACGTCGTTAGGTTAGGTTAGGTTACGTTAGGTTAGGTTTGGTTAGGTTATGTTAGGTTAGGTTGGGTTAGGTTAGGTTAGGTTACGTTAGGTTAAGGTATGAACCGTCGTAAAACCGCAATAAACAATGTCACTTAGTGAGATGCAGTGTTTTTCACCTTTACAAGTTGGGAACTGCGATATCTAATGTGAAAGCGCATGAAACCGTCGTAATCTTGTAGAAAACATTGTAAAGTGGCGAGTAAAACGTTTTCTAACGATAGAAGTGCGAAGGTTATGTTAGGTTAGGTTAGGTTAGTTTAAGCTAGGTAGCGTCGTGAAACTACCAAAAACGACGTCATCTAACGAGATAGTGTTGTTTTATAGCGAGTATTAAACTGCGATAGGTGAAATGTTGTGAAAGCACACAAAACGGCATGAACAAGCCAAATACTGCGTGTTCTACCGTTACAAGTGCGAAACTGCTATATTGTGATATTCTCGTTAAAGCGCATGCAAGCATCGTGAAACCATAAAGAACGATGTCATTTAGCGAGATACAGCGTTCTGTACTCCAATAAGTTGGTGAAAAACTGTGAGGTTATGCAAATATCGTAATTGGGAACGAAACAGTGTAATAGAGCGTTTTTCAATACAAGTACGAATGTTAGGTTAGGTTAAGATATGAACCGTCGTAAAACCGCATTAAACAATGTCACTTAGTGAGATGCAGTGTTTTTCACCATTACAAGTAGGGAACTGCGATATCTAATGTGAAAGCGCTTGCAAACGTCGTTAGGTTAGGTTAGGTTAGGTTAGGTTAGGTTAGGTTACGTTGGGTTAGGTTAGGTTAGGTTTGGTTAGGTTAGGTTAGGTTAGGTTAGGTTAGGGTATGTTAGGTAAGGTTTGGTTAGGTTAGGTTAGGTTAGGTTGGTTTAGGTAAGGTTAGGTTAGGTTAAGATATGAACCGCGCTAAAACCGCGTTAAACAATGTCACTTAGTGAGATGCTGTGTTTTTCACCATTACAAGTCGGAAACTGCGATATCTAATGTGAAAGCGCATGAAACCGTCGTAATCTTGTAGAAAACATTGTAAAGTAGCGAATAAAACGTTTTCTAACGATAGAAGTGCGAAGGTTCGGTTAGTTTGAGTTATGTTAGTTTAAGCTAGGTAGCGTCGTGAAACCACCAAAAACGACGTCATCTAACGAGATAGTGTTGTTTTAATGCGAGTACGCAACTGCGACAGGTAAAATGTTGTGAATGCACACAAAACGGCATGAACAAGCCAAATACTGCGTGTTCTACCGTTACAAGTGCGAAACTGCTATATTGTGATATTCTCGTTAAAGCGCATGCAAGCATCGTGAAACCATAAAGAACGATGTCATTTAGCGAGATACAGCGTTCTGTACTGCAATAAGTTGGTGAAAAACTGTGAGGTTATGCAAATATCGTAATTGGGAACGAAACAGTGTAATAGAGCGTTTTTCAATACAAGTACGAATGTTAGGTTAGGTTAAGATATGAACCGTCGTAAAACCGCATTAAACAATGTCACTTAGTGAGATGCAGTGTTTTTCACCATTACAAGTTGGGAACTGCGATATCTAATGTGAAAGCACTTGCAAACGTCGTTACGTTAGGTTAGGTTACGTTAGGTTAGGTTAGGTTACGTTAGGTTAGGTTTGGTTTGGTTAGGTTAGGTTAGGTTATGTTAGGTTAGGTTGGGTTAGGTTAGGTTAGGTTACGTTAGGTTAAGGTATGAACCGTCGTAAAACCGCAATAAACAATGTCACTTAGTGAGATGCAGTGTTTTTCACCTTTACAAGTTGGGAACTGCGATATCTAATGTGAAAGCGCTTGAAACCGTCGTAATGTTGTAGAAAGCAATGTAAAGTAGCGAGTAAAACGTTTTCTAACGATAGAAGTGCGAAGGTTATGTTAGGTTGAGTTATGTTAGTTTAAGCTAGGTAGCGTCGTGAAACCACCAAAAACGACGTCATCTAACGAGATAGTGTTGTTTTATTGCGAGTACGAAACCGCGATAGGTAAAATGTTGTGAAAGCACACAAAACGGCATGAACAAGCCAAATACTGCGTGTTGTACCGTTACAAGTGCGAAACTGCTATATTGTGATATTCTCGTTAAAGCGCATGCAAGCATCGTGAAACCTTAAAGAACGATGTCATTTAGCGAGATACAGCGTTCTGTACTGCAATAAGTTGGTGAAAAACTGTGAGGTTATGCAAATATCGTAATTGTGAACGAAACAGTGTAATAGAGCGTTTTTCAATACAAGTACGAATGTTAGGTTAGGTTAAGATATGAACCGTCGTAAAACCGCTATAAACAATGTCACTTAGTGAGATGCACTGTTTTTCACCATTACAAGTTGGGAACTGCGATATCTAATGTGAAAGCACTTGCAAACGTCGTTAGGTTAGGTTAGGTTAGGTTAGGTTAGGTTAGGTTACGTTAGGTTAGGTTTGGTTAGGTTAGGTTAGGTTAGGTTATGTTAGGTTAGGTTGGGTTAGGTTAGGTTAGGTTACGTTAGGTTAAGGTATGAACCGTCGTAAAACCGCAATAAACAATGTCACTTAGTGAGATGCAGTTTTTCACCTTTACAAGTTGGGAACTGCGATATCTAATGTGAAAGCGCTTGAAACCGACGTAATGTTGTAGAAAGCAATGTAAAGTAGCGAGTAAAACGTTTTCTAACGATAGAAGTGCGAAGGTTATGTTAGGTTGAGTTATGTTAGTTTAAGCTAGGTAGCGTCGTGAAACCACCAAAACCGATGTCATCTAACGAGATAGTGTTGTTTTATTGCGAGTACGAAACTGCGATAGGTAAAATGTTGTGAAAGCACACAAAACGGCATGAACAAGCCAAATACTGCGAGTTGTACCGTTACAAGTGCGAAACTGCTATGTTGTGATATTCTCGTTAAAGCGCATGCAAGCATCGTGAAACCTTAAAGAACGATGTCATTTAGCGAGATACAGCGTTCTGTACTGCAATAAGTTGGTGAAAAACTGTGAGGTTATGCAAATATCGTAATTGTGAACGAAACAGTTAATAGAGCGTTTTTCAATACAAGTACGAATGTTAGGTTAGGTTAAGATATGAACCGTCGTAAAACCGCATTAAACAATGTCACTTATTGAGATGCACTGTTTTTCACCATTACAAGTTGGGAACTGCGATATCTAATGTGAAAGCACTTGCAAACGTCGTTAGGTTAGGTTAGGTTACGTTAGGTTAGGTTTGGTTAGGTTATGTTAGGTTAGGTTGGGTTAGGTTAGGTTAGGTTATGTTAGGTTAGGTTGGGTTAGGTTAGGTTAGGTTACGTTAGGTTAAGGTATGAACCGTCGTAAAACCGCAATAAACAATGTCACTTAGTGAGATGCAGTGTTTTTCACCTTTACAAGTTGGGAACTGCGATATCTAATGTGAAAGCGCTTGAAACCGTCGTAATGTTGTAGAAAGCAATGTAAAGTAGCGAGTAAAACGTTTTCTAACGATAGAAGTGCGAAGGTTATGTTAGGTTGAGTTATGTTAGTTTAAGCTAGGTAGCGTCGTGAAACCACCAAAAACGACGTCATCTAACGAGATAGTGTTGTTTTATTGCGAGTACGAAACTGCGATAGGTAAAATGTTGTGAAAGCACACAAAACGGCATGAACAAGCCAAATACTGCGTGTTGTACCGTTACAAGTGCGAAACTGCTATGTTGTGACATTCTCGGTAAAGCGCATGCAAGTATCGTGAAACCTTAAAGAACGATGTCATTTAGCGAGATACAGCGTTCTGTACTGTAATAAGTTGGTGAGAAACTGTGAGGTCAAGCAAATCTCGTAATTGTGAACGAAACAGTGTAATTGAGCGTCTTTAGATAAAAGTGCGAATGTTAGGTTAGGTTGACATATCAACCGTCGTAAAACCGCATTAAACATTGTCACTTAGTGAGATGCACTGTTTTTCACCATTACAAGTTGGGAACTGCGATATCTAATGTGAAAGCACTTGCAAACGTCGTTAGGTTAGGTTAGGTTAGGTTAGGTTACGTTAGGTTAGGTTAGGTTTGGTTAGGTTAGGTTAGGTTAGGTTATGTTAGGTTAGGTGGAGTTAGGTTAGGTTAGGTTACGTTAGGTTAAGGTATGAACCGTCGTAAAACCGCAATAAACAATGTCACTTAGTGAGATGCAGTGTTTTTCACCTTTACAAGTTGGGAACTGCGATATCTAATGTGAAAGCGCTTGAAACCGTCGTAATGTTGTAGAAAGCAATGTAAAGTAGCGAGTAAAACGTTTTCTAACGATAGAAGTGCGAAGGTTATGTTAGGTTGAGTTATGTTAGTTTAAGCTAGGTAGCGTCGTGAAACCACCAAAAACGACGTCATCTAACGAGATAGTGTTGTTTTATTGCGAGTACGAAACCGCGATAGGTAAAATGTTGTGAAAGCACACAAAACGGCATGAACAAGCCAAATACTGCGTGTTGTACCGTTACAAGTGCGAAACTGCTATATTGTGATATTCTCGTTAAAGCGCATGCAAGCATCGTGAAACCTTAAAGAACGATGTCATTTAGCGAGATACAGCGTTCTGTACTGCAATAAGTTGGTGAAAAACTGTGAGGTTATGCAAATATCGTAATTGTGAACGAAACAGTGTAATAGAGCGTTTTTCAATACAAGTACGAATGTTAGGTTAGGTTAAGATATGAACCGTCGTAAAACCGCTATAAACAATGTCACTTAGTGAGATGCACTGTTTTTCACCATTACAAGTTGGGAACTGCGATATCTAATGTGAAAGCACTTGCAAACGTCGTTAGGTTAGGTTAGGTTAGGTTAGGTTAGGTTAGGTTAGGTTACGTTAGGTTAGGTTTGGTTAGGTTAGGTTAGGTTAGGTTATGTTAGGTTAGGTTGGGTTAGGTTAGGTTAGGTTACGTTAGGTTAAGGTATGAACCGTCGTAAAACCGCAATAAACAATGTCACTTAGTGAGATGCAGTTTTTCACCTTTACAAGTTGGGAACTGCGATATCTAATTTGAAAGCGCTTGAAACCGACGTAATGTTGTAGAAAGCAATGTAAAGTAGCGAGTAAAACGTTTTCTAACGATAGAAGTGCGAAGGTTATGTTAGGTTGAGTTATGTTAGTTTAAGCTAGGTAGCGTCGTGAAACCACCAAAACCGATGTCATCTAACGAGATAGTGTTGTTTTATTGCGAGTACGAAACTGCGATAGGTAAAATGTTGTGAAAGCACACAAAACGGCATGAACAAGCCAAATACTGCGAGTTGTACCGTTACAAGTGCGAAACTGCTATGTTGTGATATTCTCGTTAAAGCGCATGCAAGCATCGTGAAACCTTAAAGAACGATGTCATTTAGCGAGATACAGCGTTCTGTACTGCAATAAGTTGGTGAAAAACTGTGAGGTTATGCAAATATCGTAATTGTGAACGAAACAGTGTAATAGAGCGTTTTTCAATACAAGTACGAATGTTAGGTTAGGTTAAGATATGAACCGTCGTAAAACCGCATTAAACAATGTCACTTATTGAGATGCAGTGTTTTTCACCATTACAAGTTGGGAACTGCGATATCTAATGTGAAAGCACTTGCAAACGTCGTTAGGTTAGGTTAGGTTACGTTAGGTTAGGTTTGGTTAGGTTATGTTAGGTTAGGTTGGGTTAGGTTAGGTTAGGTTACGTTAGGTTAAGGTATGAACCGTCGTAAAACCGCAATAAACAATGTCACTTAGTGAGATGCAGTGTTTTTCACCTTTACAAGTTGGGAACTGCGATATCTAATGTGAAAGCGCATGAAACCGTCGTAATCTTGTAGAAAACATTGTAAAGTGGCGAGTAAAACGTTTTCTAACGATAGAAGTGCGAAAGTTAGGTTAGGTTAGGTTAGTTTAAGCTAGGTAGCGTCGTGAAACTACCAAAAACGACGTCATCTAACGAGATAGTGTTGTTTTATAGCGAGTATTAAACTGCGATAGGTGAAATGTTGTGAAAGCACACAAAACGGCATGAACAAGCCAAATACTGCGTGTTCTACCGTTACAAGTGCGAAACTGCTATATTGTGATATTCTCGTTAAAGCGCATGCAAGCATCGTGAAACCTTAAAGAACAATGTCATTTAGCGAGATACAGCGTTCTGTACTGCAATAAGTTGGTGAAAAACTGTGAGGTTATGCAAATATCCTAATTGTGAACGAAACAGTGTCATAGAGCGTTTTTTAATACAAGTGCGAATGTTAGGTTAGGTTAAGATATGAACCGTCGTAAAACCGCATTAATCAATGTCACTTAGTGAGATGCAGTGTTTTTCACCATTACAAGTAGGGAACTGCGATATCTAATGTGAAAGCGCTTGCAAACGTCGTTAGGTTAGGTTAGGTTAGGTTAGGTTAGGTTACGTTGGGTTAGGTTAGGTTAGGTTTGGTTAGGTTAGGTTAGGTTAGGTTAGGTTAGGGTATGTTAGGTAAGGTTTGGTTAGGTTAGGTTAGGTTAGGTTAGGTTGGTTTAGGTAAGGTTAGGTTAGGTTAAGATATGAACCGCGCTAAAACCGCGTTAAACAATGTCACTTAGTGAGATGCTGTGTTTTTCACCATTACAAGTCGGAAACTGCGATATCTAATGTGAAAGCGCATGAAACCGTCGTAATCTTGTAGAAAACATTGTAAAGTAGCGAATAAAACGTTTTCTAACGATAGAAGTGCAAAGGTTCGGTTAGTTTGAGTTATGTTAGTTTAAGCTAGGTAGCGTCGTGAAACCACCAAAAACGACGTCATCTAACGAGATAGTGTTGTTTTAATGCGAGTACGAAACTGCGACAGGTAAAATGTTGTGAAAGCACTCAAAACGGCATGAACAAGCCAAATACTGCGTGTTGTACCGTTACAAGTGCGAAACTGCTATATTGTGATATTCTCGTTAAAGCGCATGCAAGCATCGTGAAACCTTAAAGAACGATGTCATTTAGCGAGATACAGCGTTCTGTACTGCAATAAGTTGGTGAAAAACTGTGAGGTTATGCAAATATCGTAATTGTGAACGAAACAGTGTAATAGAGCGTTTTTCAATACAAGTACGAATGTTAGGTTAGGTTAAGATATGAACCGTCGTAAAACCGCTATAAACAATGTCACTTAGTGAGATGCAGTGTTTTTCACCATTACAAGTTGGGAACTGCGATATCTAATGTGAAAGCACTTGCAAACGTCGTTACGTTAGGTTAGGTTACGTTAGGTTAGGTTAGGTTACGTTAGGTTAGGTTTGGTTTGGTTAGGTTAGGTTAGGTTAGGTTGGGTTAGTTTAGGTTAGGTTACGTTAGGTTAAGGTATGAACCGTCGTAAAACCGCAATAAACAATGTCACTTAGTGAGATGCAGTGTTTTCACCTTTACAAGTTGCGAACTGCGATATCTAATGTGAAAGCGCTTGGAACCGTCGTAATGTTGTAGAAAGCAATGTAAAGTAGCGAGTAAAACGTTTTCTAACGATAGAAGTGCGAAGGTTATGTTAGGTTGAGTTATGTTAGTTTAAGCTAGGTAGCGTCGTGAAACCACCAAAAACGACGTCATCTAACGAGATAGTGTTGTTTTATTGCGAGTACGAAACTGCGATAGGTAAAATGTTGTGAAAGCACACAAAACGGCATGAACAAGCCAAAGACTGCGTGTTGTACCGTTACAAGTGCGAAAGTGCTATGTTGTGACATTCTCGGTAAAGCGCATGCAAGTATCGTGAAACCTTAAAGAACGATGTCATTTAGCGAGATACAGCGTTCTGTACTGTAATAAGTTGGTGAGAAACTGTGAGGTCAAGCAAATATCGTAATTGTGAACGAAACAGTGTAATTGAGCGTCTTTAGATACAAGTGCGAATGTTAGGTTAGGTTGACATATCAACCGTCGTAAACCGCATTAAACAATGTCACTTAGTGAGATGTAGTGTTTTTCAACATTACAAGTCGGGAACTACGATATCTAATGTGAAAGCGCATGAAACCGTCGTAATATTGTAGAAAACATTGTAAAGTGGCGAGTAAAACGTTTTCTAACGATAGAAGTGCGAAGGTTAGGTTAGGTTAGGTTAGTTTAAGCTAGGTAGCGTCGTGAACTACCAAAAACGACGTCATCTAACGAGATAGTGTTGTTTTATTGCGAGTATTAAACTGCGATAGGTAAAATGTTGTGAATGCACACAAAACGGCATGAACAAGCCAAATACTGCGTGTTCTACCGTTACAAGTGCGAAACTGCTATATTGTGATATTCTCGTTAAAGCGCATGCAAGCATCGTGAAACCTTAAAGAACGATGTCATTTAGCGAGATACAGCGTTCTGTACTGCAATAAGTTGGTGAAAAACTGTGAGGTTATGCAAATATCGTATTTGTGAACGAAACAGTGTAATAGAGCGTTTTTCAATACAAGTACGAATGTTAGGTTAGGTTAAGATATGAACCGTCGTAAAACCGCATTAAACAATGTCACTTAGTGAGATGCAGTGTTTTTCACCATTACAAGTTGGGAACTGCGATATCTAATGTGAAAGCACTTGCAAACGTCGTTACGTTAGGTTAGGTTACGTTAGGTTAGGTTAGGTTACGTTAGGTTAGGTTTGGTTTGGTTAGGTTAGGTTAGGTTAGGTTGGGTTAGGTTAGGTTAGGTTACGTTAGGTTAAGGTATGAACCGTCGTAAAACCGCAATAAACAATGTCACTTAGTGAGATGCAGTGTTTTCACCTTTACAAGTTGCGAACTGCGATATCTAATGTGAAAGCGCTTGAAACCGTCGTAATGTTGTAGAAAGCAATGTAAAGTAGCGAGTAAAACGTTTTCTAACGATAGAAGTGCGAAGGTTATGTTAGGTTGAGTTATGTTAGTTTAAGCTAGGTAGCGTCGTGAAACCACCAAAAACGACGTCATCTAACGAGATAGTGTTCTTTTATTGCGAGTACGAAACTGCGATAGGTAAAATGTTGTGAAAGCACACAAAACGGCATGAACAAGCCAAAGACTGCGTGTTGTACCGTTACAAGTGCGAAAGTGCTATGTTGTGACATTCTCGGTAAAGCGCATGCAAGTATCGTGAAACCTTAAAGAACGATGTCATTTAGCGAGATACAGCGTTCTGTACTGTAATAAGTTGGTGAGAAACTGTGAGGTCAAGCAAATATCGTAATTGTGAACGAAACAGTGTAATTGAGCGTCTTTAGATACAAGTGCGAATGTTAGGTTAGGTTGACATATCAACCGTCGTAAAACCGCATTAAACAATGTCACTTAGTGAGATGTAGTGTTTTTCAACATTACAAGTCGGGAACTACGATATCTAATGTGAAAGTGCATGAAACCGTCGTAATATTGTAGAAAACATTGTAAAGTGGCGAGTAAAACGTTTTCTAACGATAGAAGTGTGAAGGTTAGGTTAGGTTAGGTTAGTTTAAGCTAGGTAGCGTCGTGAACTACCAAAAACGACGTCATCTAACGAGATAGTGTTGTTTTATTGCGAGTATTAAACTGCGATAGGTAAAATGTTGTGAATGCACACAAAACGGCATGAACAAGCCAAATACTGCGTGTTCTACCGTTACAAGTGCGAAACTGCTATATTGTGATATTCTCGTTAAAGCGCATGCAAACATCGTGAAACCTTAAAGAACGATGTCATTTAGCGAGATACAGCGTTCTGTACTACAATAAGTTGGTGAAAAACTGTGAGGTTATGCAAATATCGTAATTGTGAACGAAACAGTGTAATAGAGCGTTTTTCAATACAAGTACGAATGTTAGGTTAGGTTAAGATATGAACCGTCGTAAAACCGCATTAAACAATGTCACTTAGTGAGATGCAGTGTTTTTCACCATTACAAGTTGGGAACTGCGATATCTAATGTGAAAGCACTTGCAAACGTCGTTACGTTAGGTTAGGTTACGTTAGGTTAGGTTAGGTTACGTTAGGTTAGGTTTGGTTTGGTTAGGTTAGGTTAGGTTAGGTTGGGTTAGGTTAGGTTAGGTTACGTTAGGTTAAGGTATGAACCGTCGTAAAACCGCAATAAACAATGTCATTTAGTGAGATGCAGTGTTTTCACCTTTACAAGTTGCGAACTGCGATATCTAATGTGAAAGCGCTTGAAACCGTCGTAATGTTGTAGAAAGCAATGTAAAGTAGCGAGTAAAACGTTTTCTAACGATAGAAGTGCGAAGGTTATGTTAGGTTGAGTTATGTTAGTTTAAGCTAGGTAGCGTCGTGAAACCACCAAAAACGACGTCATCTAACGAGATAGTGTTGTTTTATTGCGAGTACGAAACTGCGATAGGTAAAATGTTGTGAAAGCACACAAAACGGCATGAACAAGCCAAAGACTGCGTGTTGTACCGTTACAAGTGCGAAAGTGCTATGTTGTGACATTCTCGGTAAAGCGCATGCAAGTATCGTGAAACCTTAAAGAACGATGTCATTTAGCGAGATACAGCGTTCTGTACTGTAATAAGTTGGTGAGAAACTGTGCGGTCAAGCAAATATCGTAATTGTGAACGAAACAGTGTAATTGAGCGTCTTTAGATACAAGTGCGAATGTTAGGTTAGGTTGACATATCAACCGTCGTAAAACCGCATTAAACAATGTCACTTAGTGAGATGTAGTGTTTTTCAACATTACAAGTCGGGAACTACGATATCTAATGTGAAAGCGCATGAAACCGTCGTAATCTTGTAGAAAACATTGTAAAGTGGCGAGTAAAACGTTTTCTAACGATAGAAGTGCGAAGGTTAGGTTAGGTTAGGTTAGTTTAAGCTAGGTAGCGTCGTGAAACTACCAAAAACGACGTCATCTAACGAGATAGTGTTGTTTTATAGCGAGTATTAAACTGCGATAGGTGAAATGTTGTGAAAGCACACAAAACGGCATGAACAAGCCAAATACTGCGTGTTCTACCGTTACAAGTGCGAAACTGCTATATTGTGATATTCTCGTTAAAGCGCATGCAAGCATCGTGAAACCTTAAAGAACAATGTCATTTAGCGAGATACAGCGTTCTGTACTGCAATAAGTTGGTGAAAAACTGTGAGGTTATGCAAATATCCTAATTGTGAACGAAACAGTGTAATAGAGCGTTTTTTAATACAAGTGCGAATGTTAGGTTAGGTTAAGATATGAACCGCCGTAAAACCGCATTAATCAATGTCACCTAGTGAGATGCAGTGTTTTTCACCATTACAAGTCGGGAACTGCGATATCTAATGTGAAAGCGCTTGCAAACGTCGTTAGGTTAGGTTAGGTTAGGTTACGTTAGGTTAGGTTAGGTTAGGTTTGGTTAGGTTAGGTTAGGTTAGGGTATGTTAGGTAAGGTTTGGTTAGGTTAGGTTAGGTTAGGTTGGTTTAGGTAAGGTTAAGTTAGGTTAAGATATGAACCGCGCTAAAACCGCGTTAAACAATGTCACTTAGTGAGATGCTGTGTTTTTCACCATTACAAGTCGGGAACTGCGATATCTAATGTGAAAGCGCATGAAACCGTCGTAATCTTGTAGAAAACATTGTAAAGTAGCGAATAAAACGTTTTCTAACGATAGAAGTGCGAAGGTTCGGTTAGTTTGAGTTATGTTAGTTTAAGCTAGGTAGCGTCGTGAAACCACCAAAAACGACGTCATCTAACGAGATAGTGTTGTTTTAATGCGAGAACGAAACTGCGACAGGTAAAATGTTGTGAAAGCACTCAAAACGGCATGAACAAGCCAAATACTGCGTGTTGTACCGTGACAAGTGCGAAACTGCTATGTTGTGACATTCTCGGTAAAGCGCATGCAAGTATCGTGAAACGTTAAAGAACGATGTCATTTAGCGAGATACAGCGTTCTGTACTGTAATAAGTTGGTGAGAAACTGTGAGGTCAAGCAAATATCGTAATTGTGAACGAAACAGTGTAATAGAGCGTTTTTCAATACAAGTACGAATGTTAGGTTAGGTTAAGATATGAACCGTCGTAAAACCGCATTAAACAATGTCACTTAGTGAGCTGTAGTGTTTTTCAACATTACAAGTCGGGAACTACGATATCTAATGTGAAAGCGCATGAAACCGTCGTAATCTTGTAGAAAACATTGTAAAGTGGCGAGTAAAACGTTTTCTAACGATAGAAGTGCGAAGGTTAGGTTAGGTTAGGTTAGTTTAAGCTAGGTAGCGTCGTGAAACTACCAAAAACGACGTCATCTAACGAGATAGTGTTGTTTTATAGCGAGTATTAAACTGCGATAGGTGAAATGTTGTGAAAGCACACAAAACGGCAAGAACAAGCCAATTACTGCGTGTTCTACCGTTACAAGTGCGAAACTGCTATATTGTGATATTCTCGTTAAATCGTATGCAAGCATCGTGAAACCTTCAAGAACAATGTCATTTAGCGAGATACAGCGTTCTGTACTGCAATAAGTTGGTGAAAAACTGTGAGGTTATGCAAATATCGTAATTGTGAACAAAACAGTGTAATAGAGCGTTTTTAGATACAAGTGCGAATGTTAGGTTAGGTTAAGATATGAACCGTCGTAAAACCGCATTAAACAAGGTCAATTACTGAGATGCAGTGTTTTTCACCATTAAAAGTGGGGAACTGCGATATTTAATGTGAAAGCGCTTGCAACCGTCGTTAGGTTAGGTTAGGTTAGGTTAGGTTAGGTTAGGTTAGGTTTGGTTAGGTTAGGTTAGGTTAGGTTAGGTTAGATTAGGTTAGGTTGGGTTGAGTTGGGTTAGGTTAGGTTAGGTTAGGTTAGGTTAGGTTGGGTTAGGTTAGGTTAGGTTACGTTAGGTTAGGTTACGTTAGGTTAGGTTAGGTTAGGTTACGTTACGTTAGGTTAGGTTAGGTTAGGTAAGGATAATTTGGTTAGGTTAGGTAAGGTTAGGTTAGGTTAGGTTAGGTTGGGTTGGGTGTTGTTGGGTTGGGTTGGGTTGGGTTAGGTTGGGTTAGGTTAGGTTAGGTTACGTTAGGTTAGGTTAGGTTAGGTTACGTTAGGTTATGTTAGGTTAGGTTAGGTTACGTTAGGTTAGGTTAGGTCAGGTAAGGTTAGGTTACGTTAGAATAGGTTAGGTTAGGTTACGTTAGGTTAGGTTAAGTTAGGTTAGGTTAGGTTTGGTTAGGTTAGGTTAGGTTAGCTTAGGTTAGGTTAGGTTGGGTTGGGTTGGGTTGGGTTAGGTTGGGTTAGGTTAGGTTAGGTTGGGTTAGGTTAGGTTAGGTTAAGGTATGAACCGTCGTAAAACCGCATTAAACAATGTCACTTAGTGAGATGCAGTGTTTTTCACCTTTACAAGTTGGGAACTGTGATATCTAATGTGAAAGCGCTTGAAACCGTCGTAATGTTGTAGAAAGCAATGTAAAGTAGCGAGTAAAACGTTTTCTAACGATAGAAGTGCGAAGGTCATGTTAGGTTGAGTTATGTTAGTTTAAGCTAGGTAGCGTCGTGAAACTACCAAAAACAACGTCATCTAACGAGATAGTGTTGTTTTATTGCGAGTACGAAACTGCGATAGGTGAAATGTTGTGAAAGCACACAAAACGGCATGAACAAGCCAAATACTGCGTGTTGTACCGTTACAAGTGCGAAACTGCTATGTTGTGATATTCTCGTTAAAGCGCATGCAAGCATCGTGAAACCTTAAAGAACGATGTCATTTAGCGAGATACAGCGTTCTGTACTGCAATAAGTTGGTGAAAAACTGTGAGGTTATGCAAATATCCTAAGTGTGAACGAAACAGTGTAATAGAGCGTTTTTTAATACAAGTGCGAATGTTAGGTTAGGTTAAGATATGAACCGTCGTAAAACCGCATTAATCAATGTCACTTAGTGAGATGCAGTGTTTTTCACCATTACAAGTCGGGAACTGCGATATCTAATGTGAAAGCGCTTGCAAACGTCGTTAGGTTAGGTTCGGTTAGGTTAGGTTAGGTTAGGTTACGTTAGGTTAGGTTAGGTTAGGTTTGGTTAGGTTAGGTTAGGTTAGGTTACGAACCGTCGTAAAACCGCAATAAACAATGTCACTTAGTGAGATGCAGTGTTTTTCACCTTTACAAGTTGGGAACTGCGATATCTAATGTGAAAGCGCTTGAAACCGTCGTAATGTTGTAGAAAGCAATGTAAAGTAGCGAGTAAAACGTTTTCTAACGATAGAAGTGCGAAGGTTATGTTAGGTTGAGGTATGTTAGTTTAAGCTAGGTAGCGTCGTGAAACCACCAAAAACGACGTCATCTAACGAAATAGTGTTGTTTTATTGCGAGTACGAAACTGCGATAGGTAAAATGTTGTGAAAGCACACAAAACGGCATGAACAAGCCAAATACTGCGTGTTGTACTGTTACAAGTGCGAAAGTGCTATGTTGTGACATTCTCGGTAAAGCGCATGCAAGTATCGTGAAACCTTAAAGAACGATGTCATTTAGCGAGATACAGCGTTCTGTACTGTAATAAGTTGGTGAGAAACTGTGAGGTCAAGCAAATATCGTAATTGTGAACGAAACAGTGTAATTGAGCGTCTTTAGATACAAGTGCGAATGTTAGGTTAGGTTGACATATCAACCGTCGTAAAACCGCATTAAACAATGTCACTTAGTGAGATGTAGTGTTTTCAACATTACAAGTCGGGAACTACGATATCTAATGTGAAAGCGCATGAAACCGTCGTAATCTTGTAGAAAACATTGTAAAGTGGCGAGTAAAACGTTTTCTAACGATAGAAGTGCGAAGGTTAGGTTAGGTTAGGTTAGTTTAAGCTAGGTAGCGTCGTGAAACTACCAAAAACGACGTCATCTAACGAGATAGTGTTGTTTTATAGCGAGTATTAAACTGCGATAGGTGAAATGTTGTGAAAGCACACAAAACGGCATGAACAAGCCAAATACAGCGTGTTCTACCGTTACAAGTGCGAAACTGCTATATTGTGATATTCTCGTTAAATCGCATGCAAGCATCGTGAAACCTTAAAGAACAATGTCGTTTAGCGAGATACAGCGTTCTGTACTGCAATAAGTTGGTGAAAAACTGTGAGGTTATGCAAATATCGTAATTGTGAACAAAACAGTGTAATAGAGCGTTTTTAGATACAAGTGCGAATGTTAGGTTAGGTTAAGATATGAACCGTCGTAAAACCACATTAAACAATGTCAATTACTGAGATGCAGTGTTTTTCACCATTAAAAGTGGGGAACTGCGATATTTAGTGTGAAAGCGCTTGCAACCGTCGTTAGGTTAGGTTAGGTTAGGTTAGGTTAGGATAGGTTTGGTTAGGTTAGGTTAGGTTAGGTTAGGTTAGATTAGGTTAGGTTGGTTTGAGTTGGGTTAGGTTAGGTTAGGTTAGGTTAGGTTACGTTAGGTTAGGTTACGTTAGGTTAGGTTAGGTTAGGTTACGTTACGTTAGGTTAGGTTAGGTTAGGTAAGGATAATTTGGTTAGGTTAGGTAAGGTTAGGTTAGGTTAGGTTAGGTTGGGTTGGGTGTTGTTGGGTTGGGTTGGGTTGGGTTAGGTTGGGTTAGGTTACGTTAGGTTAGGTTAGGTTAGGTTACGTTAGGTTATGTTAGGTTAGGTTAGGTTACGTTAGGTTAGGTTAGGTCAGGTAAGGTTAGGTTACGTTAGAATAGGTTAGGTTAGGTTACGTTAGGTTAGGTTAAGTTAGGTTAGGTTTGGTTAGGTTAGGTTAGGTTAGGTTAGGTTAGCTTAGGTTAGGTTGGGTTGGGTTGGGTTAGGTTGGGTTAGGTTAGGTTAGGTTGGGTTAGGTTAGGTTAGTTTAGGTTAGGTTAGGTTAGGTCAGGTTAAGTTGGGTTGGGTTAGGTTAGGTTAGGTAAGGTTAGGTTAGGTTAGGTTAGGTTAAGGTATGAACCGTCGTAAAACCGCATTAAACAATGTCACTTAGTGAGATGCAGTGTTTTTCACCTTTACAAGTTGGGAACTGTGATATCTAATGTGAAAGCGCTTGAAACCGTCGTAATGTTGTAGAAAGCAATGTAAAGTAGCGAGTAAAACGTTTTCTAACGATAGAAGTGCGAAGGTCATGTTAGGTTAGGTTAGTTTAGGCTAGGTAGCGTCGTGAAACTACCAAAAACAACGTCATCTAACGAGATAGTGTTGTTTTATTGCGAGTACGAAACTGCGATAGGTGAAATGTTGTGAAAGCACACAAAACGGCATGAACAAGCCAAATACTGCGTGTTGTACCGTTACAAGTGCGAAACTGCTATGTTGTGATATTCTCGTTAAAGCGCATGCAAGCATCGTGAAACCTTAAAGAACAATGTCATTTAGCGAGATACAGCGTTCTGTACTGCAATAAGTTGGTGAAAAACTGTGAGGTTATGCAAATATCCTAATTGTGAACGAAACAATGTAATAGAGCGTTTTTTAATACAAGTGCGAATGTTAGGTTAGGTTAAGATATGAACCGTCGTAAAACCGCATTAATCAATGTCACTTAGTGAGATGCAGTGTTTTTCACCATTACAAGTTGGGAACTGCGATATCTAATGTGAAAGCACTTGCAAACGTCGTTAGGTTAGGTTAGGTTAGGTTAGGTTACGTTAGGTTAGGTTTGGTTAGGTTAGGTTAGGTTATGTTAGGTTAGGTTGGGTTAGGTTAGGTTAGGTTACGTTAGGTTAAGGTATGAACCGTCGTAAAACCGCAATAAACAATGTCACTTAGTGAGATGCAGTGTTTTTCACCTTTACAAGTTGGGAACTGCGATATCTAATGTGAAAGCGCATGAAACCGTCGTAATCTTGTAGAAAACATTGTAAAGTGGCGAGTAAAACGTTTTCTAACGATAGAAGTGCGAAGGTTAGGTTAGGTTAGGTTAGTTTAAGCTAGGTAGCGTCGTGAAACTACCAAAAACGACGTCATCTAACGAGATAGTGTTGTTTTATAGCGAGTATTAAACTGCGATAGGAGAAATGTTGTGAAAGCACACAAAACGGCATGAACAAGCCAAATACTGCGTGTTCTACCGTTACAAGTGCGAAACTGCTATATTGTGATATTCTCGTTAAAGCGCATGCAAGCATCGTGAAACCTTAAAGAACAATGTCATTTAGCGAGATACAGCGTTCTGTACTGCAATAAGTTGGTGAAAAACTGTGAGGTTATGCAAATATCCTAATTGTGAACGAAACAGTGTAATAGAGCGTTTTTTAATACAAGTGCGAATGTTAGGTTAGGTTAAGATATGAACCGTCGTAAAACCGCATTAATCAATGTCACTTAGTGAGATGCAGTGTTTTTCACCATTACAAGTCGGGAACTGCGATATCTAATGTGAAAGCGCTTGCAAACGTCGTTAGGTTAGGTTAGGTTAGGTTAGGTTACGTTAGGTTAGGTTAGGTTAGGTTAGGTTTGGTTAGGTTAGGTTAGGTTAGGTTAGGTTAGGGTATGTTAGGTAAGGTTTGGTTAGGTTAGGTTAGGTTAGGTTGGTTTAGGTAAGGTTAGGTTAGGTTAAGATATGAACCGCGCTAAAACCGCGTTAAACAATGTCACTTAGTGAGATGCTGTGTTTTTCACCATTACAAGTCGGGAACTGCGATATCTAATGTGAAAGCGCATGAAACCGTCGTAATCTTGTAGAAAACATTGTAAAGTAGCGAATAAAACGTTTTCTAACGATAGAAGTGCGAAGGTTCGGTTAGTTTGAGTTATGTTAGTTTAAGCTAGGTAGCGTCGTGAAACCACCAAAAACGACGTCATCTAACGAGATAGTGTTGTTTTAATGCGAGTACGAAACTGCGACAGGTAAAATGTGATGAAAGCACTCAAAACGGCATGAACAAGCCAAATACTGCGTGTTGTACCGTTACAAGTGCGAAACTGCTATGTTGTGACATTCTCGGTAAAGCGCATGCAAGTATCGTGAAACCTTAAAGAACGATGTCATTTAGCGAGATACAGCGTTCTGTACTGTAATAAGTTGGTGAGAAACTGTGAGGTCAAGCAAATATCGTAATTGTGAACGAAACAGTGTAATTGAGCGTCTTTAGATACAAGTGCGAATGTTAGGTTAGGTTGACATATCAACCGCCGTAAAACCGCATTAAACAATGTCACTTAGTGAGATGTAGTGTTTTTCAACATCACAAGTCGGGAACTACGATATTGTTACGGAGCTCGCAAACACACGGAAGAGAGAAATGAGCGTATTTCCTATATTTACATGCCAAAGTGACGCTTCAGAGCTGCCAGTCTCTCGCGCGGCGAGTCCACTTCTTTTTCATCGAACTGTTGTCCACGACGGTAGAGCCATGCCCACTGCCTCGTAATATCACCCCCGGCGAACAAAGCGCCGTCACGGCGCCCCTAAGTCAATCAGGACTGGCAGTATAGTAGGGCTTTAGGCGCGACACATGAACAATATCAGTAGATGGTGTAGCAGAGGATGAGTGCGGTTGAACGGGAGTGATGAGGTAGTCGACGTCGGTGACCTTGCGGAGAACTTTGTAGGGTCCTGTGTATCGTGGGAGGAGCTTCTCGCACAAACCTTCACGTCGATACGGCGTCCAGAGTAGGACAAGAGAGTCATCAGGATAGTCAACGTCGCGGTGCGAGTCATCGTAGCGGACTTTTTGTGCGGCCTGAGAAGCACTGAGCCGAGTGTGCGCGATTTGGCGAGCGACGCGGGCTCGAGAAGCAGCGTCCTGCGCATAGACCGTTGGTTGGATAGTAGCAGAAGGAAGGAGTGTGTCGAATGGCAACGCAGGGTTGCAGCCGTACAAAAGAAAGAATGGAGAGTAGCCGGCGGTGTCATGTCTTGACGAATTATATGCAAATGTAACGTAGGGGAGCATTGCGTCCCAGTCACGGTGGTCAGCAGAGACGTACATAGACAACATGTCTGTAAGAGTTCGGTTGAGACGCTCCGTGAGACCGTTAGTCTGGGGATGGTAGGCAGTAGTAAGGTGATGTTCGGTAGAGCAGCTCCGGAGGATTTCGTCGATAACTTTTGCGAGGAAGCAGCGGCCCCGATCCGTCAAAAGCTGGCGCGGAGCTCCATGCCGCAGAATGACGTCATTTAGGAGAAAGTCTGCGACGTCTGTAGCGCAGCTAGTTGGCAATGCACGAGTTATCGCGTATCTGGTCGCATAGTCGGTTGCGACAGCGATCCACTTGTTGCCTGACACGGACGTCGGGAAAGGTCCGAGCAAGTCGAGGCCAATGCGGAAGAATGGTTCCGGGGGAATGTCGATAGGTTGGAGCAGGCCAGCCGGACGGAGAGCAGGACGTTTCCGACGCTGGCAGCGCTCGCAAGCAGCGACATAACGGCGCACAAATTTATACATGCCAGGCCAAAAGAACCGTTGCCGCACGCGGTGATAGGTGCGTGAAAAACCCAGGTGTCCCGCCGTCGGTGCGTCATGCAGATGTTGAAGAATAGTGGCACGCATGTGTTGGGGAATAACTAACAAATATTCCGGGCCATCAGACTTCATGTTGCGACGATACAGAATGTCGTTGCGAAGGACATATTGACGGAGAGAAGGGTCGGAATGTCCTGAAGATACTCGCTGAATGACCTTCTTGAGGGTTGCGTCCCGGCGCTGCTCTGTGCCGATGTCGTGCAAATCAGATATGGCGAGCACACAAGAATCGCCTTCATGGACAGCGAGGCTAGTAGGGTCCACCGGATAACGCGAGAGACAATCAGCATCTTGGTGCAACCTGCCCGACTTATAAATTACGTCGAAGTTATACTCCTGGAGACGTAGAGCCCAGCGACCTAGGCGGCCAGTTGGGTCCTTGAGCGACGACAGCCAACACAGAGCGTGGTGGTCCGTAATAACTGAAAACTCGCGGCCATACAAGTAGGGGCGAAATTTCGCTACAGCCCAGACCAACGCAAGACACTCGCGCTCTGTTATCGAATAGTTTCGCTCAGATGTGGAGAGAAGGCGGCTGGCATACGCAATAACACGCGTTTGGCCTCCCTGGTGTTGAGCGAGGACGGCGCCGATTCCGTGAGCACTGGCGTCTGTGCGTACTTCAGTCGTCGCAGACGGGTCAAAGTGAGCCAGTATTGGTGGTGAAATGAGCAGGTCGATCAGCGTGGAAAACGCAGCTGCTTGGTCTTGGCCCCACGAGAAGGGCACGTTCTTTTTGAGAAGATCAGTTAGTGGTCGTGCAATTGTAGCGAAATCGCGTATAAAGCGGCGGAAGTACGAGCATAAGCCCACAAAACTCCGAACATCTTTGGTTGAAGAAGGCAGAGGGAAATTCTTGACAGCGCTAATCTTGTCAGGGTCAGGTCGGACGCCAGCAGCACTTACAAGATGACCAAGGATCGTGATTTGTTGTCGGCCGAAATTGCACTTTTTCGAGTTCAGCTGGAGTCCTGCTCGACGAAAAACGGCTAAAATGGTCGACAAACGAGTTAAGTGAGTTTCAAATGTTGGGGAAAAAACAATCACATCGTCGAGGTAGCAAAGACAGATGGACCATTTATAACCACGAAGAAGAGAGTCCATCATGCGTTCGAACGTTGCCGGGGCGTTGCACAGCCCAAAAGGCATAACCTTGAACTGATAAAGGCCGTCCGGTGTGATGAAGGCAGTTTTTTCCCGGTCTAAGTCGTCGACAGAAATTTGCCAGTAGCCCGAACGCAGATCAATAGATGAGAAGTATCGCGCGCCATGAAGGCAATCAAGGGCGTCGTCGATTCGTGGCAGCGGATATACGTCTTTGCGGGTTATCTTGTTCAAGGCACGGTAGTCAACGCAAAATCTCCAGCTGCCATCCTTCTTTTTCACTAAAACAACAGGTGACGCCCATGGACTTGAAGAGGCCTCTATGACTCCTTTGGAGAGCATTTTCTCGACTTCTCGTTGTATGACCTGGCGTTCGGACTGGGAAACACGATACGGTCGCCGTCTAACAGGATTAGCATCGCCGGTATGTATTTGATGACGCACGAAGGACGTTTGACCTAAAGGGCGGTCATCGAAGTCGAAAATATCTCGGTAGGTAGTCAGAACGTGGTGAAGTTGCGCCAACTGACAGGGCAGAAGATCAGGGGCGATCATCATCGTGATTTCGTCGCTAGGTGCGTTTGCTCGGCTGGCTGCAGTAGGGGACGAACAGTCTTCAGGGTCCAATGCCACGATGCTACATGCATCAAGTGGGGAAACGTGGGCTAACGAAATGCCTTGCGGGAGAACTTGGGTCGAACTACTGAAGTTAAGGAGCGGAAGCTGAACGTAGTTGTCCACAATAGTCACGATTGTATGCGGCACAGCAACACTTCGAGCCAAGAGCACATCCACCAATGGAGACACTATGTAGTCACCGTCAGGAAGAGCTGGTGATATCGTTAAGGCAACACACGTGGTGGCTTGCGGTGACAGCCGAACATAATCAACAGCGCACAAGCGGTGTGACGGTGAGGACGGCACAGGTCCAAGTCGAGGCAGTTCAAGTTGAAGAACGCCGGTTGCACAGTCGATGAGAGCAGCATGGGTGGACAAGAAATCTAAACCAAGAATTAGGTCATTTGGGCACTGCTCAATAACTGCAAAGAGAACAGATGTGGGGTGATCGGCGATAGTGATGCGTGCTGTGCACATTCCTGTGATGGCAAGACTTCTTCCGTCGGCGACACGAATAACGCCAGGGGCAGCCGGTGTGAGCACTTTCTTCAGGCGGCGACGAAGTCGGGCACTCATCACAGAAATATGCGCCCCAGTGTCAACAAGTGCAGAAACAGTCAGGCCGTCAACGTCGACGTCGATCAAATTTCGTCGTGTCGGCAGTACAAGGAGAGGATTTGAGGTCGGTACCGAGGATGCAGCTTCACCTCCAAGAGCTGCACCGCTTAGTTTCCCTGGTGAGAATTGAGCGGGGAGGTCGGGCGTCGTCGTAGAGGAGAAGGGGACGACGGGCGACGTGCTGGCGGCGAACGAGACTGGTGACGTCGAGGCGACGGTGAGCGGCTGTGCTGCGTATCAGGGGCATCGCAGGCGTAGGAATCGACGGGCAGAGGCCGGCGGTAGTTGTCGGCGATCGGCTCAGGAGGTTGGAAACGACGGTAGCTATCGGTGCGGCGAGCAGTGTTATACTGGTTTCGGGACGAAGACCAATGGTTGTGGCAATACCGTGCGACGTGACCTATGCGGCGGCAGTTAAAGCAGATCGGCCGATCATCCGCAGTTCTCCATTCGGCCGGATTGCGAGAGCGTGGATAAGACCTTTCTTGGGGTGGTGACCTGGGGCGAGGCGGCGACCTTGAACGGAAGCCAATTGGTCGAGACTGAGCAACGGCGCAGACATCGAAGCCCAAATTGCTCAGTTCTTCCCGCACAATCGACTGTACCAAGCAAACCTGAGGTACTTGCAAATCGACGTGACCGTTGGCGGGAAGAGTAGGTGTAATTGCTTCGATTTCCCGCCGGACAATTCGCGTAATTTCAGACGCTGGTGAAGACTGCCGATGGGAGGACAGTCCATCTTCGCAGGAGGACGTCGCTGCGGTGTTCGGCAGTCGAGTAAATGATCTTGAAATCCGCCTGCTTTTGGCCAGTTCAAAACGCCGGCATTCCTCAATAATTTCGTCGACGGTCGCACAGTTCCGGCACATTAGCAGGTTGAACGCGTCGTCCGCTATGCCCTTGAGGACGTGGCCAACCTTGTCAGACTCCGACATGTCGTTGTCAACTTTACGACATAGAGCCAGCACGTCCTGTATATATGAGATATACGGCTCTGTGGACGTCTGAGCACGTATAGACAACTCCTTCTTTGCAGCCGCCTTTCGACCGATGGGCTTCCCAAATAAGTCGCGAAGCTTTTCCTTGAAGGTGTCCCAACTGCCGATCTCCTCCTCATGGTTCTCGTACCAGACTTTGGCCGTGCCTTTCAGGTAAAACAGCACATTGGCCAGCATAAGAGTCGGATCATACCGGTTGAGAGCACTGGTGCGTTCGTAGTCGGCTATCCAGTCGTCGACATCAACTTGGTCCGTACCGCAGAACGTTCCAGGATGCTTCGGATGCGTCAGCACGTACGTGGGTGGGGGTGGGGCCAGTGGAGGCGTTGCCGTAGATGGTGCGGGCGTCGCCGAGGCCGATGGAGAGGTGGCCGTGGGATCAGTCCCGTGTTCCATCACGGAAACTCCGATTTGACGACCACTGCGGAGCTCCGTTGTATGGCGCTTCGTTACCCAGCACTCCCACCAATTTGTTACGGAGCTCGCAAACACACGGAAGAGAGAAATGAGCGTATTTCCTATATTTACATGCCAAAGTGACGCTTCAGAGCTGCCAGTCTCTCGCGCGGCGAGTCCACTTCTTTTTCATCGAACTGTTGTCCACGACGGTAGAGCCATGCCCACTGCCTCGTAATAATATCTAATGTGAAAGCGCATGAAACAGTCGTAATCTTGTAGAAAACATTGTAAAGTTGCGAGTAAACGTTTTCTAACGATAGAAGTGCGAAGGTTAGGTTAGGTTAGGTTAGTTTAAGGTAGGTAGCGTCGTGAAACTACCAAAAACGACGTCATCTAACGAGATAGTGTTGTTTTATTGCGAGTATTAAACTGCGATAGGTAAAATGTTGTGAATGCACACAAAACGGCATGAACAAGCCAAATACTGCGTGTTCTACCGTTACAAGTGCGAAACTGCTATATTGTGATATTCTCGTTAAAGCGCATGCAAGCATCGTGACACCATAAAGAACGATGTCATTTAGCGAGATACAGCGTTCTGTACTGCAATAAGTTGGTGAAAAACTGTGAGGTTATGCAAATATCGTAATTGGGAACGAAACAGTGTAATAGAGCGTTTTTCAATACAAGTACGAATGTTAGGTTAGGTTAAGATATGAACCGTCGTAAAACCGCATTAAACAATGTCACTTAGTGAGATGCAGTGTTTTTCACCATTACAAGTTGGGAACTGCGATATCTAATGTGAAAGCACTTGCAAACGTCGTTACGTTAGGTTAGGTTACGTTAGGTTAGGTTAGGTTACATTAGGTTAGGTTTGGTTTGGTTAGGTTAGGTTAGGTTAGGTTAGGTTGGGTTAGGTTAGGTTAGGTTACGTTAGGTTAAGGTATGAACCGTCGTAAAACCGCAATAAACAATGTCACTTAGTGAGATGCAGTGTTTTTCACCTTTACAAGTTTGGAACTGCGATATCTAATGTGAAAGCGCTTGAAACCGTCGTAATGTTGTAGAAAGCAATGTAAAGTAGCGAGTATAACGTTTTCTAACGATAGAAGTGCGAAGGTTATGTTAGGTTGAGTTATGGTGGTTTAAGCTAGGTAGCGTCGTGAAACCACCAAAAACGACGTCATCTAACGAGATAGTGTTGTTTTATTGCGAGTACGAAACTGCGATAGGTAAAATGTTGTGAAAGCACACAAAACGGCATGAACAAGCCAAAGACTGCGTGTTGTACCGTTACAAGTGCGAAAGTGCTATGTTGTGACATTCTCGGTAAAGCGCATGCAGGTATCGTGAAACCTTAAAGAACGATGTCATTTAGCGAGATACAGCGTTCTGTACTGTAATAAGTTGGTGAGAAACTGTGAGGTCAAGCAAATATCGTAATTGTGAACGAAACAGTGTAATTGAGCGTCTTTAGATACAAGTGCGAATGTTAGGTTAGGTTGACATATCAACCGTCGTAAAACCGCATTAAACAATGTCACTTAGTGAGATGTAGTGTTTTTCAACATTACAAGTCGGGAACTACGATATCTAATGTGAAAGCGCATGAAACCGTCGTAATATTGTAGAAAACATTGTAAAGTGGCGAGTAAAACGTTTTCTAACGATAGAAGTGCGAAGGTTAGGTTAGGTTAGGTTAGTTTAAGCTAGGTAGCGTCGTGAAACTACCAAAAACGACGTCATCTAACGAGATAGTGTTGTTTTATAGCGAGTATTAAACTGCGATAGGTGAAATGTTGTGAAAGCACACAAAACGGCATGAACAAGCCAAATACTGCGTGTTCTACCGTTACAAGTGCGAAACTGCTATATTGTGATATTCTCGTTAAAGCGCATGCAAGCATCGTGAAACCTTAAAGAACAATGTCATTTAGCGAGATACAGCGTTCTGTATTGCAATAAGTTGGTGAAAAACTGTGAGGTTATGCAAATATCGTAATTGTGAATAAAACAGTGTAATAGAGCGTTTTTAGATACAAGTGCGAATGTTAGGTTAGGTTAAGATATGAACCGCCGTAAAACCGCATTAATCAATGTCACTTAGTGAGATGCAGTGTTTTTCACCATTACAAGTCGGGAACTGCGATATCTAATGTGAAAGCGCTTGCAAACGTCGTTAGGTTAGGTTAGGTTAGGTTACGTTAGGTTACGTTAGGTTAGGTTTGGTTAGGTTAGGTTAGGTTAGGGTATGTTAGGTAAGGTTTGGTTAGGTTAGGTTAGGTTAGGTTGGTTTAGGTAAGGTTAAGTTAGGTTAAGATATGAACCGCGCTAAAACCGCGTTAAACAATGTCACTTAGTGAGATGCTGTGTTTTTCACCATTACAAGTCGGGAACTGCGATATCTAATGTGAAAGCGCATGAAACCGTCGTAATCTTGTAGAAAACATTGTAAAGTAGCGAATAAAACGTTTTCTAACGATAGAAGTGCGAAGGTTCGGTTAGTTTGAGTTATGTTAGTTTAAGCTAGGTAGCGTCGTGAAACCACCAAAAACGACGTCATCTAACGAGATAGTGTTGTTTTAATGCGAGAACGAAACTGCGACAGGTAAAATGTTGTGAAAGCACTCAAAACGGCATGAACAAGCCAAATACTGCGTGTTGTACCGTGACAAGTGCGAAACTGCTATGTTGTGACATTCTCGGTAAAGCGCATGCAAGTATCGTGAAACCTTAAAGAACGATGTCATTTAGCGAGATACAGCGTTCTGTACTGTAATAAGTTGGTGAGAAACTGTGAGGTCAAGCAAATATCGTAATTGTGAACGAAACAGTGTAATTGAGCGTCTTTAGATACAAGTGCGAATGTTAGGTTAGGTTGACATATCAACCGTCGTAAAACCGCATTAAACAATGTCACTTAGTGAGATGTAGTGTTTTTCAACATTACAAGTCGGGAACTACGATATCTAATGTGAAAGCGCATGAAACCGTCGTAATATTGTAGAAAACATTGTAAAGTGGCGAGTAAAACGTTTTCTAACGATAGAAGTGCGAAGGTTAGGTTAGGTTAGGTTAGTTTAAGCTAGGTAGCGTCGTGAAACTACCAAAAACGACGTCATCTAACGAGATAGTGTTGTTTTATAGCGAGTATTAAACTGCGATAGGTGAAATGTTGTGAAAGCACACAAAACGGCATGAACAAGCCAAATACTGCGTGTTCTACCGTTACAAGTGCGAAACTGCTATATTGTGATATTCTCGTTAAAGCGCATGCAAGCATCGTGAAACCTTAAAGAACAATGTCATTTAGCGAGATACAGCGTTCTGTATTGCAATAAGTTGGTGAAAAACTGTGAGGTTATGCAAATATCGTAATTGTGAATAAAACAGTGTAATAGAGCGTTTTTAGATACAAGTGCGAATGTTAGGTTAGGTTAAGATATGAACCGCCGTAAAACCGCATTAATCAATGTCACTTAGTGAGATGCAGTGTTTTTCACCATTACAAGTCGGGAACTGCGATATCTAATGTGAAAGCGCTTGCAAACGTCGTTAGGTTAGGTTAGGTTAGGTTACGTTAGGTTACGTTAGGTTAGGTTTGGTTAGGTTAGGTTAGGTTAGGGTATGTTAGGTAAGGTTTGGTTAGGTTAGGTTAGGTTAGGTTGGTTTAGGTAAGGTTAAGTTAGGTTAAGATATGAACCGCGCTAAAACCGCGTTAAACAATGTCACTTAGTGAGATGCTGTGTTTTTCACCATTACAAGTCGGGAACTGCGATATCTAATGTGAAAGCGCATGAAACCGTCGTAATCTTGTAGAAAACATTGTAAAGTAGCGAATAAAACGTTTTCTAACGATAGAAGTGCGAAGGTTCGGTTAGTTTGAGTTATGTTAGTTTAAGCTAGGTAGCGTCGTGAAACCACCAAAAACGACGTCATCTAACGAGATAGTGTTGTTTTAATGCGAGAACGAAACTGCGACAGGTAAAATGTTGTGAAAGCACTCAAAACGGCATGAACAAGCCAAATACTGCGTGTTGTACCGTGACAAGTGCGAAACTGCTATGTTGTGACATTCTCGGTAAAGCGCATGCAAGTATCGTGAAACCTTAAAGAACGATGTCATTTAGCGAGATACAGCGTTCTGTACTGTAATAAGTTGGTGAGAAACTGTGAGGTCAAGCAAATATCGTAATTGTGAACGAAACAGTGTAATAGAGCGTTTTTCAATACAAGTACGAATGTTAGGTTAGGTTAAGATATGAACCGTCGTAAAACCGCATTAAACAATGTCACTTAGTGAGCTGTAGTGTTTTTCAACATTACAAGTCGGGAACTACGATATCTAATGTGAAAGCGCATGAAACCGTCGTAATCTTGTAGAAAACATTGTAAAGTGGCGAGTAAAACGTTTTCTAACGATAGAAGTGCGAAGGTTAGGTTAGGTTAGGTTAGTTTAAGCTAGGTAGCGTCGTGAAACTACCAAAAACGACGTCATCTAACGAGATAGTGTTGTTTTATAGCGAGTATTAAACTGCGATAGGTGAAATGTTGTGAAAGCACACAAAACGGCATGAACAAGCCAATTACTGCGTGTTCTACCGTTACAAGTGCGAAACTGCTATATTGTGATATTCTCGTTAAATCGTATGCAAGCATCGTGAAACCTTAAAGAACAATGTCATTTAGCGAGATACAGCGTTCTGTACTGCAATAAGTTGGTGAAAAACTGTGAGGTTATGCAAATATCGTAATTGTGAACAAAACAGTGTAATAGAGCGTTTTTAGATACAAGTGCGAATGTTAGGTTAGGTTAAGATATGAACCATCGTAAAACCGCATTAAACAAGGTCAATTACTGAGATGCAGTGTTTTTCACCATTAAAAGTGGGGAACTGCGATATTTAATGTGAAAGCGCTTGCAACCGTCGTTAGGTTAGGTTAGGTTAGGTTAGGTTAGGTTAGGTTTGGTTAGGTTAGGTTAGGTTAGGTTAGGTTAGATTAGGTTAGGTTGGGTTGAGTTGGGTTAGGTTAGGTTAGGTTAGGTTAGGTTGGGTTAGGTTAGGTTAGGTTACGTTAGGTTAGGTTACGTTAGGTTAGGTTAGGTTAGGTTACGTTACGTTAGGTTAGGTTAGGTTAGGTAAGGATAATTTGGTTAGGTTAGGTAAGGTTAGGTTAGGTTAGGTTAGGTTGGGTTGGGTGTTGTTGGGTTGGGTTGGGTTGGGTTAGGTTGGGTTAGGTTAGGTTAGGTTACGTTAGGTTAGGTTAGGTTAGGTTACGTTAGGTTATGTTAGGTTAGGTTAGGTTACGTTAGGTTAGGTTAGGTCAGGTAAGGTTAGGTTACGTTAGAATAGGTTAGGTTAGGTTACGTTAGGTTAGGTTAAGTTAGGTTAGGTTAGGTTTGGTTAGGTTAGGTTAGGTTAGCTTAGGTTAGGTTAGGTTGGGTTGGGTTGGGTTGGGTTAGGTTGGGTTAGGTTAGGTTAGGTTGGGTTAGGTTAGGTTAGGTTAAGGTATGAACCGTCGTAAAACCGCATTAAACAATGTCACTTAGTGAGATGCAGTGTTTTTCACCTTTACAAGTTGGGAACTGTGATATCTAATGTGAAAGCGCTTGAAACCGTCGTAATGTTGTAGAAAGCAATGTAAAGTAGCGAGTAAAACGTTTTCTAACGATAGAAGTGCGAAGGTCATGTTAGGTTGAGTTATGTTAGTTTAAGCTAGGTAGCGTCGTGAAACTACCAAAAACAACGTCATCTAACGAGATAGTGTTGTTTTATTGCGAGTACGAAACTGCGATAGGTGAAATGTTGTGAAAGCACACAAAACGGCATGAACAAGCGAAATACTGCGTGTTGTACCGTTACAAGTGCGAAACTGCTATGTTGTGATATTCTCGTTAAAGCGCATGCAAGCATCGTGAAACCTTAAAGAACGATGTCATTTAGCGAGATACAGCGTTCTGTACTGCAATAAGTTGGTGAAAAACTGTGAGGTTATGCAAATATCCTAATTGTGAACGAAACAGTGTAATAGAGCGTTTTTTAATACAAGTGCGAATGTTAGGTTAGGTTAAGATATGAACCGTCGTAAAACCGCATTAATCAATGTCACTTAGTGAGATGCAGTGTTTTTCACCATTACAAGTCGGGAACTGCGATATCTAATGTGAAAGCGCTTGCAAACGTCGTTAGGTTAGGTTCGGTTAGGTTAGGTTAGGTTAGGTTAGGTTACTTTAGGTTAGGTTAGGTTAGGTTTGGTTAGGTTAGGTTAGGTTAGGTTAGGTTACGTTAGGTTAAGGTATGAACCGTCGTAAAACCGCAATAAACAATGTCACTTAGTGAGATGCAGTGTTTTTCACCTTTACAAGTTGGGAACTGCGATATCTAATGTGAAAGCGCTTGAAACCGTCGTAATGTTGTAGAAAGCAATGTAAAGTAGCGAGTAAAACGTTTTCTAACGATAGAAGTGCGAAGGTTATGTTAGGTTGAGTTATGTTAGTTTAAGCTAGGTAGCGTCGTGAAACCACCAAAAACGACGTCATCTAACGAGATAGTGTTGTTTTATTGCGAGTACGAAACTGCGATAGGTAAAATGTTGTGAAAGCACACAAAACGGCATGAACAAGCCAAATACTGCGTGTTGTACTGTTACAAGTGCGAAAGTGCTATGTTGTGACATTCTCGGTAAAGCGCATGCAAGTATCGTGAAACCTTAAAGAACGATGTCATTTAGCGAGATACAGCGTTCTGTACTGTAATAAGTTGGTGAGAAACTGTGAGGTCAAGCAAATATCGTAATTGTGAACGAAACAGTGTAATTGAGCGTCTTTAGATACAAGTGCGAATGTTAGGTTAGGTTGACATATCAACCGTCGTAAAACCGCATTAAACAATGTCACTTAGTGAGATGTAGTGTTTTCAACATTACAAGTCGGGAACTACGATATCTAATGTGAAAGCGCATGAAACCGTCGTAATCTTGTAGAAAACATTGTAAAGTGGCGAGTAAAACGTTTTCTAACGATAGAAGTGCGAAGGTTAGGTTAGGTTAGGTTAGTTTAAGCTAGGTAGCGTCGTGAAACAACCAAAAACGACGTCATCTAACGAGATAGTGTTGTTTTATAGCGAGTATTAAACTGCGATAGGTGAAATGTTGTGAAAGCACACAAAACGGCATGAACAAGCCAAATACAGCGTGTTCTACCGTTACAAGTGCGAAACTGCTATATTGTGATATTCTCGTTAAATCGCATGCAAGCATCGTGAAACCTTAAAGAACAATGTCATTTAGCGGGATACAGCGTTCTGTACTGCAATAAGTTGGTGAAAAACTGTGAGTTTATGCAAATATCGTAATTGTGAACAAAACAGTGTAATAGAGCGTTTTTAGATACAAGTGCGAATGTTAGGTTAGGTTAAGATATGAACCGTCGTAAAACCACATTAAACAATGTCAATTACTGAGATGCAGTGTTTTTCACCATTAAAAGTGGGGAACTGCGATATTTAGTGTGAAAGCGCTTGCAACCGTCGTTAGGTTAGGTTAGGTTAGGTTAGGTTAGGATAGGTTTGGTTAGGTTAGGTTAGGTTAGGTTAGGTTAGATTAGGTTAGGTTGGTTTGAGTTGGGTTAGGTTAGGTTAGGTTAGGTTAGGTTAGGTTACGTTAGGTTAGGTTACGTTAGGTTAGGTTAGGTTAGGTTACGTTAGGTTAGGTTAGGTTAGGTTAGGTAAGGATAATTTGGTTAGGTTAGGTAAGGTTAGGTTAGGTTAGGTTAGGTTGGGTTGGGTGTTGTTGGGTTGGGTTGGGTTGGGTTAGGTTGGGTTAGGTTACGTTAGGTTAGGTTAGGTTAGGTTACGTTAGGTTATGTTAGGTTAGGTTAGGTTACGTTAGGTTAGGTTAGGTCAGGTAAGGTTAGGTTACGTTAGAATAGGTTAGGTTAGGTTACGTTAGGTTAGGTTAAGTTAGGTTAGGTTTGGTTAGGTTAGGTTAGGTTAGGTTAGGTTAGGTTGGGTTGGGTTGGGTTAGGTTGGGTTAGGTTAGGTTAGGTTGGGTTAGGTTAGGTTAGTTTAGGTTAGGTTAGGTTAGGTCAGGTTAAGTTGGGTTGGGTTAGGTTAGGTTAGGTTACGTTAGGTTAAGGTATGAACCGTCGTAAAACCGCAATAAACAATGTCACTTAGTGAGATGCAGTGTTTTCACCTTTACAAGTTGCGAACTGCGATATCTAATGTGAAAGCGCTTGAAACCGTCGTAATGTTGTAGAAAGCAATGTAAAGTAGCGAGTAAAACGTTTTCTAACGATAGAAGTGCGAAGG
Source organism: Rhipicephalus microplus (assembly GCF_043290135.1). Taxonomy (NCBI): domain Eukaryota; kingdom Metazoa; phylum Arthropoda; class Arachnida; order Ixodida; family Ixodidae; genus Rhipicephalus; species Rhipicephalus microplus. The sequence goes on along the minus strand of NW_027464610.1, from coordinate 3,442,530 downwards.
TTATGTTAGGTTGAGTTATGTTAGTTTAAGCTAGGTAGCGTCGTGAAACCACCAAAAACGACGTCATCTAACGAGATAGTGTTGTTTTATTGCGAGTACGAAACTGCGATAGGTAAAATGTTGTGAAAGCACACAAAACGGCATGAACAAGCCAAAGACTGCGTGTTGTACCGTTACAAGTGCGAAAGTGCTATGTTGTGACATTCTCGGTAAAGCGCATGCAAGTATCGTGAAACCTTAAAGAACGATGTCATTTAGCGAGATACAGCGTTCTGTACTGTAATAAGTTGGTGAGAAACTGTGAGGTCAAGCAAATATCGTAATTGTGAACGAAACAGTGTAATTGAGCGTCTTTAGATACAAGTGCGAATGTTAGGTTAGGGTGACATATCAACCGTCGTAAAACCGCATTAAACAATGTCACTTAGTGAGATGTAGTGTTTTTCAACATTACAAGTCGGGAACTACGATATCTAATGTGAAAGCGCATGAAACCGTCGTAATCTTGTAGAAAACATTGTAAAGTGGCGAGTAAAACGTTTTCTAACGATAGAAGTGCGAAGGTTAGGTTAGGTTAGGTTAGTTTAAGCTAGGTAGCGTCGTGAAACTACCAAAAACGACGTCATCTAACGAGATAGTGTTGTTTTATAGCGAGTATTAAACTGCGATAGGTGAAATGTTGTGAAAGCACACAAAACGGCATGAACAAGCCAAATACTGCGTGTTCTACCGTTACAAGTGCGAAACTGCTATATTGTGATATTCTCGTTAAAGCGCATGCAAGCATCGTGAAACCTTAAAGAACAATGTCATTTAGCGAGATACAGCGTTCTGTACTGCAATAAGTTGGTGAAAAACTGTGAGGTTATGCAAATATCCTAATTGTGAACGAAACAGTGTAATAGAGCGTTTTTTAATACAAGTGCGAATGTTAGGTTAGGTTAAGATATAAACCGCCGTAAAACCGCATTAATCAATGTCACTTAGTGAGATGCAGTGTTTTTCACCATTACAAGTCGGGAACTGCGATATCTAATGTGAAAGCGCTTGCAAACGTCGTTAGGTTAGGTTAGGTTAGGTTACGTTAGGTTAGGTTAGGTTAGGTTTGGTTAGGTTAGGTTAGGTTAGGGTATGTTAGGTAAGGTTTGGTTAGGTTAGGTTAGGTTAGGTTGGTTTAGGTAAGGTTAAGTTAGGTTAAGATATGAACCGCGCTAAAACCGCGTTAAACAATGTCACTTAGTGAGATGCTGTGTTTTTCACCATTACAAGTCGGGAACTGCGATATCTAATGTGAAAGCGCATGAAACCGTCGTAATCTTGTAGAAAACATTGTAAAGTAGCGAATAAAACGTTTTCTAACGATAGAAGTGCGAAGGTTCGGTTAGTTTGAGTTATGTTAGTTTAAGCTAGGTAGCGTCGTGAAACCACCAAAAACGACGTCATCTAACGAGATAGTGTTGTTTTAATGCGAGAACGAAACTGCGACAGGTAAAATGTTGTGAAAGCACTCAAAACGGCATGAACAAGCCAAATACTGCGTGTTGTACCGTGACAAGTGCGAAACTGCTATGTTGTGACATTCTCGGTAAAGCGCATGCAAGTATCGTGAAACCTTAAAGAACGATGTCATTTAGCGAGATACAGCGTTCTGTACTGTAATAAGTTGGTGAGAAACTGTGAGGTCAAGCAAATATCGTAATTGTGAACGAAACAGTGTAATAGAGCGTTTTTCAATACAAGTACGAATGTTAGGTTAGGTTAAGATATGAACCGTCGTAAAACCGCATTAAACAATGTCACTTAGTGAGCTGTAGTGTTTTTCAACATTACAAGTCGGGAACTACGATATCTAATGTGAAAGCGCATGAAACCGTCGTAATCTTGTAGAAAACATTGTAAAGTGGCGAGTAAAACGTTTTCTAACGATAGAAGTGCGAAGGTTAGGTTAGGTTAGGTTAGTTTAAGCTAGGTAGCGTCGTGAAACTACCAAAAACGACGTCATCTAACGAGATAGTGTTGTTTTATAGCGAGTATTAAACTGCGATAGGTGAAATGTTGTGAAAGCACACAAAACGGCATGAACAAGCCAATTACTGCGTGTTCTACCGTTACAAGTGCGAAACTGCTATATTGTGATATTCTCGTTAAATCGTATGCAAGCATCGCGAAACCTTAAAGAACAATGTCATTTAGCGAGATACAGCGTTCTGTACTGCAATAAGTTGGTGAAAAACTGTGAGGTTATGCAAATATCGTAATTGTGAACAAAACAGTGTAATAGAGCGTTTTTAGATACAAGTGCGAATGTTAGGTTAGGTTAAGATATGAACCGTCGTAAAACCGCATTAAACAAGGTCAATTACTGAGATGCAGTGTTTTTCACCATTAAAAGTGGGGAACTGCGATATTTAATGTGAAAGCGCTTGCAACCGTCGTTAGGTTAGGTTAGGTTAGGTTAGGTTAGGTTAGGTTTGGTTAGGTTAGGTTAGGTTAGGTTAGGTTAGATTAGGTTAGGTTGGGTTGAGTTGGGTTAGGTTAGGTTAGGTTAGGTTAGGTTGGGTTAGGTTAGGTTAGGTTACGTTAGGTTAGGTTACGTTAGGTTAGGTTAGGTTACGTTACGTTACGTTAGGTTAGGTTAGGTTAGGTAAGGATAATTTGGTTAGGTTAGGTAAGGTTAGGTTAGGTTAGGTTAGGTTGGGTTGGGTGTTGTTGGGTTGGGTTGGGTTGGGTTAGGTTGGGTTAGGTTAGGTTAGGTTACGTTAGGTTAGGTTAGGTTAGGTTACGTTAGGTTATGTTAGGTTAGGTTAGGTTACGTTAGGTTAGGTTAGGTCAGGTAAGGTTAGGTTACGTTAGAATAGGTTAGGTTAGGTTACGTTAGGTTAGGTTAAGTTAGGTTAGGTTAGGTTTGGTTAGGTTAGGTTAGGTGAGCTTAGGTTAGGTTAGGTTGGGTTGGGTTGGGTAAGGTTGGGTTAGGTTAGGTTAGGTTAGGTTAGGTTGGGTTAGGTTAGGTTAGGTTAAGGTATGAACCGTCGTAAAACCGCATTAAACAATGTCACTTAGTGAGATGCAGTGTTTTTCACCTTTACAAGTTGGGAACTGTGATATCTAATGTGAAAGCGCTTGAAACCGTCGTAATGTTGTAGAAAGCAATGTAAAGTAGCGAGTAAAACGTTTTCTAACGATAGAAGTGCAAAGGTCATGTTAGGTTGAGTTATGTTAGTTTAAGCTAGGTAGCGTCGTGAAACTACCAAAAACAACGTCATCTAACGAGATAGTGTTGTTTTATTGCGAGTACGAAACTGCGATAGGTGAAATGTTGTGAAAGCACACAAAACGGCATGAACAAGCGAAATACTGCGTGTTGTACCGTTACAAGTGCGAAACTGCTATGTTGTGATATTCTCGTTAAAGCGCATGCAAGCATCGTGAAACCTTAAAGAACGATGTCATTTAGCGAGATACAGCGTTCTGTACTGCAATAAGTTGGTGAAAAACTGTGAGGTTATGCAAATATCCTAATTGTGAACGAAACAGTGTAATAGAGTCTTTTTGAATACAAGTGCGAATGTTAGGTTAGGTTAAGATATGAACCGTCGTAAAACCGCATTAATCAATGTCACTTAGTGAGATGCAGTGTTTTTCACCATTACAAGTCGGGAACTGCGATATCTAATGTGAAAGCGCTTGCAAACGTCGTTAGGTTAGGTTCGGTTAGGTTAGGTTAGGTTAGGTTAGGTTAGGTTACGTTAGGTTAGGTTAGGTTAGGTTTGGTTAGGTTAGGTTAGGTTAGGTTACGTTAGGTTAAGGTATGAACCGTCGTAAAACCGCAATAAACAATGTCACTTAGTGAGATGCAGTGTTTTTCACCTTTACAAGTTGGGAACTGCGATATCTAATGTGAAAGCGCTTGAAACCGTCGTAATGTTGTAGAAAGCAATGTAAAGTAGCGAGTAAAACGTTTTCTAACGATAGAAGTGCGAAGGTTATGTTAGGTTGAGTTATGTTAGTTTAAGCTAGGTAGCGTCGTGAAACCACCAAAAACGACGTCATCTAACGAGATAGTGTTGTTTTATTGCGAGTACGAAACTGCGATAGGTAAAATGTTGTGAAAGCACACAAAACGGCATGAACAAGCCAAATACTGCGTGTTGTACTGTTACAAGTGCGAAAGTGCTATGTTGTGACATTCTCGGTAAAGCGCATGCAAGTATCGTGAAACCTTAAAGAACGATGTCATTTAGCGAGATACAGCGTTCTGTACTGTAATAAGTTGGTGAGAAACTGTGAGGTCAAGCAAATATCGTAATTGTGAACGAAACAGTGTAATTGAGCGTCTTTAGATACAAGTGCGAATGTTAGGTTAGGTTGACATATCAACCGTCGTAAAACCGCATTAAACAATGTCACTTAGTGAGATGTAGTGTTTTCAACATTACAAGTCGGGAACTACGATATCTAATGTGAAAGCGCATGAAACCGTCGTAATCTTGTAGAAAACATTGTAAAGTGGCGAGTAAAACGTTTTCTAACGATAGAAGTGCGAAGGTTAGGTTAGGTTAGGTTAGTTTAGGCTAGGTAGCGTCGTGAAACTACCAAAAACGACGTCATCTAACGAGATAGTGTTGTTTTATAGCGAGTATTAAACTGCGATAGGTGAAATGTTGTGAAAGCACACAAAACGGCATGAACAAGCCAAATACAGCGTGTTCTACCGTTACAAGTGCGAAACTGCTATATTGTGATATTCTCGTTAAATCGCATGCAAGCATCGTGAAACCTTAAAGAACAATGTCATTTAGCGAGATACAGCGTTCTGTACTGCAATAAGTTGGTGAAAAACTGTGAGGTTATGCAAATATCGTAATTGTGAACAAAACAGTGTAATAGAGCGTTTTTAGATACAAGTGCGAATGTTAGGTTAGGTTAAGATATGAACCGTCGTAAAACCACATTAATGTCAATTACTGAGATGCAGTGTTTTTCACCATTAAAAGTGGGGAACTGCGATATTTAGTGTGAAAGCGCTTGCAACCGTCATTAGGTTAGGTTAGGTTAGGTTAGGATAGGTTTGGTTAGGTTAGGTTAGGTTAGATTAGGTTAGGTTGGTTTGAGTTGGGTTAGGTTAGGTTAGGTTAGGTTACGTTAGGTTAGGTTACGTTAGGTTAGGTTAGGTTAGGTTACGTTACGTTAGGTTCGGTTAGGTTAGGTAAGGATAATTTGGTTAGGTTAGGTAAGGTTAGGTTAGGTTAGGTTAGGTTGGGTTGGTTGTTGTTGGGTTGGGTTGGGTTGGGTTAGGTTGGGTTAGGTTACGTTAGGTTAGGTTAGGTTAGGTTACGTTAGGTTATGTTAGGTTAGGTTAGGTTACGTTAGGTTAGGTTAGGTCAGGTAAGGTTAGGTTACGTTAGAATAGGTTAGGTTAGGTTACGTTAGGTTAGGTTAAGTTAGGTTAGGTTTGGTTAGGTTAGGTTAGGTTAGGTTAGGTTAGCTTAGGTTAGGTTGGGTTGGGTTGGGTTAGGTTGGGTTAGGTTAGGTTAGGTTGGGTTAGGTTAGGTTAGTTTAGGTTAGGTTAGGTTAGGTCAGGTTAAGTTGGGTTGGGTTAGGTTAGGTTAGGTTAGGTAAGGTTAGGTTAGGTTAGGTTAGGTTAAGGTATGAACCGTCGTAAAACCGCATTAAACAATGTCACTTAGTGAGATGCAGTGTTTTTCACCTTTACAAGTTGGGAACTGTGATATCTAATGTGAAAGCGCTTGAAACCGTCGTAATGTTGTAGAAAGCAATGTAAAGTAGCGAGTAAAACGTTTTCTAACGATAGAAGTGCGAAGGTCATGTTAGGTTAGGTTAGTTTAAGCTAGGTAGCGTCGTGAAACTACCAAAAACAACGTCATCTAACGAGATAGTGTTGTTTTATTGCGAGTACGAAACTGCGATAGGTGAAATGTTGTGAAAGCACACAAAACGGCATGAACAAGCCAAATACTGCGTGTTGTACCGTTACAAGTGCGAAACTGCTATGTTGTGATATTCTCGTTAAAGCGCATGCAAGCATCGTGAAACCTTAAAGAACAATGTCATTTAGCGAGATACAGCGTTCTGTACTGCAATAAGTTGGTGAAAAACTGTGAGGTTATGCAAATATCCTAATTGTGAACGAAACAATGTAATAGAGCGTTTTTTCATACAAGTGCGAATGTTAGGTTAGGTTAAGATATGAACCGTCGTAAAACCGCATTAATCAATGTCACTTAGTGAGATGCAGTGTTTTTCACCATTACAAGTTGGGAACTGCGATATCTAATGTGAAAGCACTTGCAAACGTCGTTAGGTTAGGTTAGGTTAGGTTAGGTTACGTTAGGTTAGGTTTGGTTAGGTTAGGTTAGGTTAGGTTATGTTAGGTTAGGTTGGGTTAGGTTAGGTTAGGTTACGTTAGGTTAAGGTATGAACCGTCGTAAAACCGCAATAAACAATGTCACTTAGTGAGATGCAGTGTTTTTCACCTTTACAAGTTGGGAACTGCGATATCTAATGTGAAAGCGCATGAAACCGTCGTAATCTTGTAGAAAACATTGTAAAGTGGCGAGTAAAACGTTTTCTAACGATAGAAGTGCGAAGGTTAGGTTAGGTTAGGTTAGTTTAAGCTAGGTAGCGTCGTGAAACTACCAAAAACGACGTCATCTAACGAGATAGTGTTGTTTTATAGCGAGTATTAAACTGCGATAGGAGAAATGTTGTGAAAGCACACAAAACGGCATGAACAAGCCAAATACTGCGTGTTCTACCGTTACAAGTGCGAAACTGCTATATTGTGATATTCTCGTTAAAGCGCATGCAAGCATCGTGAAACCTTACAGAACAATGTCATTTAGCGAGATACAGCGTTCTGTACTGCAATAAGTTGGTGAAAAACTGTGAGGTTATGCAAATATCCTAATTGTGAACGAAACAGTGTAATAGAGCGTTTTTTAATACAAGTGCGAATGTTAGGTTAGGTTAAGATATGAACCGTCGTAAAACCGCATTAATCAATGTCACTTAGTGAGATGCAGTGTTTTTCACCATTACAAGTCGGGAACTGCGATATCTAATGTGAAAGCGCTTGCAAACGTCGTTAGGTTAGGTTAGGTTAGGTTAGGTTACGTTAGGTTAGGTTAGGTTAGGTTTGGTTAGGTTAGGTTAGGTTAGGTTAGGTTAGGGTATGTTAGGTAAGGTTTGGTTAGGTTAGGTTAGGTTAGGTTGGTTTAGGTAAGGTTAGGTTAGGTTAAGATATGAACCGCGCTAAAACCGCGTTAAACAATGTCACTTAGTGAGATGCTGTGTTTTTCACCATTACAAGTCGGGAACTGCGATATCTAATGTGAAAGCGCATGAAACCGTCGTAATCTTGTAGAAAACATTGTAAAGTAGCGAATAAAACGTTTTCTAACGATAGAAGTGCGAAGGTTCGGTTAGTTTGAGTTATGTTAGTTTAAGCTAGGTAGCGTCGTGAAACCACCAAAAACGACGTCATCTAACGAGATAGTGTTGTTTTAATGCGAGTACGAAACTGCGACAGGTAAAATGTGATGAAAGCACTCAAAACGGCATGAACAAGCCAAATACTGCGTGTTGTACCGTTACAAGTGCGAAACTGCTATGTTGTGACATTCTCGGTAAAGCGCATGCAAGTATCGTGAAACCTTAAAGAACGATGTCATTTAGCGAGATACAGCGTTCTGTACTGTAATAAGTTGGTGAGAAACTGTGAGGTCAAGCAAATATCGTAATTGTGAACGAAACAGTGTAATTGAGCGTCTTTAGATACAAGTGCGAATGTTAGGTTAGGTTGACATATCAACCGCCGTAAAACCGCATTAAACAATGTCACTTAGTGAGATGTAGTGTTTTTCAACATCACAAGTCGGGAACTACGATATCTAATGTGAAAGCGCATGAAACAGTCGTAATCTTGTAGAAAACATTGTAAAGTTGCGAGTAAACGTTTTCTAACGATAGAAGTGCGAAGGTTAGGTTAGGTTAGGTTAGTTTAAGGTAGGTAGCGTCGTGAAACTACCAAAAACGACGTCATCTAACGAGATAGTGTTGTTTTATTGCGAGTATTAAACTGCGATAGGTAAAATGTTGTGAATGCACACAAACCGGCATGAACAAGCCAAATACTGCGTGTTCTACCGTTACAAGTGCGAAACTGCTATATTGTGATATTCTCGTTAAAGCGCATGCAAGCATCGTGACACCATAAAGAACGATGTCATTTAGCGAGATACAGCGTTCTGTACTGCAATAAGTTGGTGAAAAACTGTGAGGTTATGCAAATATCGTAATTGGGAACGAAACAGTGTAATAGAGCGTTTTTCAATACAAGTACGAATGTTAGGTTAGGTTAAGATATGAACCGTCGTAAAACCGCATTAAACAATGTCACTTAGTGAGATGCAGTGTTTTTCACCATTACAAGTTGGGAACTGCGATATCTAATGTGAAAGCACTTGCAAACGTCGTTACGTTAGGTTAGGTTACGTTAGGTTAGGTTAGGTTACATTAGGTTAGGTTTGGTTAGGTTAGGTTAGGTTAGGTTAGGTTGGGTTATGTTAGGTTAGGTTACGTTAGGTTAAGGTATGAACCGTCGTAAAACCGCAATAAACAATGTCACTTAGTGAGATGCATTGTTTTTCACCTTTACAAGTTTGGAACTGCGATATCTAATGTGAAAGCGCTTGAAACCGTCGTAATGTTGTAGAAAGCAATGTAAAGTAGCGAGTATAACGTTTTCTAACGATAGAAGTGCGAAGGTTATGTTAGGTTGAGTTATGGTGGTTTAAGCTAGGTAGCGTCGTGAAACCACCAAAAACGACGTCATCTAACGAGATAGTGTTGTTTTATTGCGAGTACGAAACTGCGATAGGTAAAATGTTGTGAAAGCACACAAAACGGCATGAACAAGCCAAATACTGCGTGTTGTACCGTTACAAGTGCGAAAGTGCTATGTTGTGACATTCTCGGTAAAGCGCATGCAAGTATCGTGAATCCTTAAAGAACGATGTCATTTAGCGAGATACAGCGTTCTGTACTGTAATAAGTTGGTGAGAAACTGTGAGGTCAAGCAAATATCGTAATTGTGAACGAAACAGTGTAATTGAGCGTCTTTAGATACAAGTGCGAATGTTAGGTTAGGTTGACATATCAACCGTCGTAAAACCGCATTAAACAATGTCACTTAGTGAGATGTAGTGTTTTTCAACATTACAAGTCGGGAACTACGATATCTAATGTGAAAGCGCATGAAACCGTCGTAATCTTGTAGAAAACATTGTAAAGTGGCGAGTAAAACGTTTTCTAACGATAGAAGTGCGAAGGTTAGGTTAGGTTAGGTTAGTTTAAGCTAGGTAGCGTCGTGAAACTACCAAAAACGACGTCATCTAACGAGATAGTGTTGTTTTATAGCGAGTATTAAACTGCGATAGGTGAAATGTTGTGAAAGCACACAAAACGGCATGAACAAGCCAAATACTGCGTGTTCTACCGTTACAAGTGCGAAACTGCTATATTGTGATATTCTCGTTAAATCGCATGCAAGCATCGTGAAACCTTAAAGAACAATGTCATTTAGCGAGATACAGCGTTCTGTACTGCAATAGGTTGGTGAAAAACTGTGAGGTTATGCAAATATCGTAATTGTGAACAAAACAGTGTAATAGAGCGTTTTTAGATACAAGTGCGAATGTTAGGTTAGGTTAAGATATGAACCGTCGTAAAACCGCAATAAACAATGTCAATTACTGAGATGCAGTGTTTTTCACCATTAAAAGTGGGGAACTGCGATATTTAATGTGAAAGCGCTTGCAACCGTCGTTAGGTTAGGTTAGGTTAGGTTAGGTTAGGTTTGGTTAGGTTAGGTTAGGTTAGGTTAGGTTAGATTAGGTTAGGTTGGGTTGAGTTGGGTTAGGTTAGGTTAGGTTAGGTTGGGTTAGGTTAGGTTAGGTTAGGTTAGGTTACGTTAGGTTAGGTTACGTTAGGTTAGGTTAGGTTAGGTTACGTTCCGTTAGGTTAGGTTAGGTTAGGTAAGGATAATTTGGTTAGGTTAGGTAAGGTTAGGTTAGGTTAGGTTAGGTTGGGTTGGGTGTTGTTGGGTTGGGTTGGGTTGGGTTAGGTTGGGTTAGGTTAGGTTAGGTTACGTTAGGTAAGGTTAGGTTAGGTTACGTTAGGTTATGTTAGGTTAGGTTAGGTTACGTTAGGTTAGGTTAGGTCAGGTAAGGTTAGGTTACGTTAGAATAGGTTAGGTTAGGTTACGTTAGGTTAGGTTAAGTTAGGTTAGGTTAGGTTTGGTTAGGTTAGGTTAGGTTAGCTTAGGTTAGGTTAGGTTGGGTTGGGTTGGGTTAGGTTGGGTTAGGTTGGGTTAGGTTAGGTTAGGTTAGGTTGGGTTAGGTTAGTTTAGGTTAGGTTAGGTTAAGTTGGGTTGGGTTAGGTTAGGTTAGGTTAGGTAAGGTTAGGTTAGGTTAGGTTAGGTTAGGTTAAGGTATGAACCGTCGTAAAACCGCATTAAACAATGTCACTTAGTGAGATGCAGTGTTTTTCACCTTTACAAGTTGGGAACTGTGATATCTAATGTGAAAGCGCTTGAAACCGTCGTAATGTTGTAGAAAGCAATGTAAAGTAGCGAGTAAAACGTTTTCTAACGATAGAAGTGCGAAGGTCATGTTAGGTTAGGTTAGTTTAAGCTAGGTAGCGTCGTGAAACTACCAAAAACAACGTCATCTTACGAGATAGTGTTGTTTTATTGCGAGTACGAAACTGCGATAGGTGAAATGTTGTGAAAGCACACAAAACGGCATGAACAAGCCAAATACTGCGTGTTGTACCGTTACAAGTGCGAAACTGCTATGTTGTGACACTCTCGGTAAAGCGCATGCAAGTATCGTGAAACCTTAAAGAACGATGTCATTTAGCGAGATACAGCGTTCTGTACTGCAATAAGTTGGTGAAAAACTGTGAGGTTATGCAAATATCGTAATTGGGAACGAAACAGTGTAATAGAGCGTTTTTCAATACAAGTACGAATGTTAGGTTAGGTTAAGATATGAACCGTCGTAAAACCGCATTAAACAATGTCACTTAGTGAGATGCAGTGTTTTTCACCATTACAAGTTGGGAACTGCGATATCTAATGTGAAAGCACTTGCAAACGTCGTTACGTTAGGTTAGGTTACGTTAGGTTAGGTTAGGTTACATTAGGTTAGGTTTGGTTTGGTTAGGTTAGGTTAGGTTAGGTTAGGTTGGGTTAGGTTAGGTTAGGTTACGTTAGGTTAAGGTATGAACCGTCGTAAAACCGCAATAAACAATGTCACTTAGTGAGATGCATTGTTTTTCACCTTTACAAGTTTGGAACTGCGATATCTAATGTGAAAGCGCTTGAAACCGTCGTAATGTTGTAGAAAGCAATGTAAAGTAGCGAGTATAACGTTTTCTAACGATAGAAGTGCGAAGGTTATGTTAGGTTAGGTTAGTTTAAGCTAGGTAGCGTCGTGAAACCACCAAAAACGACGTCATCTAACGAGATAGTGTTGTTTTATTGCGAGTACGAAACTGCGATAGGTAAAATGTTGTGAAAGCACACAAAACGGCATGAACAAGCCAAATACTGCGTGTTGTACCGTTACAAGTGCGAAAGTGCTATGTTGTGACATTCTCGGTAAAGCGCATGCAAGTATCGTGAATCCTTAAAGAACGATGTCATTTAGCGAGATACAGCGTTCTGTACTGTAATAAGTTGGTGAGAAACTGTGAGGTCAAGCAAATATCGTAATTGTGAACGAAACAGTGTAATTGAGCGTCTTTAGATACAAGTGCGAATGTTAGGTTAGGTTGACATATCAACCGTCGTAAAACCGCATTAAACAATGTCACTTAGTGAGATGTAGTGTTTTTCAACATTACAAGTCGGGAACTACGATATCTAATGTGAAAGCGCATGAAACCGTCGTAATCTTGTAGAAAACATTGTAAAGTGGCGAGTAAAACGTTTTCTAACGATAGAAGTGCGAAGGTTAGGTTAGGTTAGGTTAGTTTAAGCTAGGTAGCGTCGTGAAACTACCAAAAACGACGTCATCTAACGAGATAGTGTTGTTTTATAGCGAGTATTAAACTGCGATAGGTGAAATGTTGTGAAAGCACACAAAACGGCATGAACAAGCCAAATACTGCGTGTTCTACCGTTACAAGTGCGAAACTGCTATATTGTGATATTCTCGTTAAATCGCATGCAAGCATCGTGAAACCTTAAAGAACAATGTCATTTAGCGAGATACAGCGTTCTGTACTGCAATAAGTTGGTGAAAAACTGTGAGGTTATGCAAATATCGTAATTGTGAACAAAACAGTGTAATAGAGCGTTTTTAGATACAAGTGCGAATGTTAGGTTAGGTTAAGATATGAACCGTCGTAAAACCGCAATAAACAATGTCAATTACTGAGATGCAGTGTTTTTCACCATTAAAAGTGGGGAACTGCGATATTTAATGTGAAAGCGCTTGCAACCG
>NW_027464610.1:3415000-3427500 GCF_043290135.1 Rhipicephalus microplus | reverse complement strand
AAGAACAATGTCATTTAGCGAGATACAGCGTTCTGTACTGCAATAAGTTGGTGAAAAACTGTGAGGTTATGCAAATATCGTAATTGTGAACAAAACAGTGTAATAGAGCGTTTTTAGATACAAGTGCGAATGTTAGGTTAGGTTAAGATATGAACCGTCGTAAAACCGCAATAAACAATGTCAATTACTGAGATGCAGTGTTTTTCACCATTAAAAGTGGGGAACTGCGATATTTAATGTGAAAGCGCTTGCAACCGTCGTTAGGTTAGGTTAGGTTAGGTTAGGTTAGGTTTGGTTAGGTTAGGTTAGGTTAGGTTAGATTAGGTTAGGTTGGGTTGAGTTGGGTTAGGTTAGGTTAGGTTAGGTTGGGTTAGGTTAGGTTAGGTTAGGTTAGGTTACGTTAGGTTAGGTTACGTTAGGTTAGGTTAGGTTAGGTTACGTTCCGTTAGGTTAGGTTAGGTTAGGTAAGGATAATTTGGTTAGGTTAGGTAAGGTTAGGTTAGGTTAGGTTAGGTTGGGTTGGGTGTTGTTGGGTTGGGTTGGGTTGGGTTAGGTTGGGTTAGGTTAGGTTAGGTTACGTTAGGTAAGGTTAGGTTAGGTTACGTTAGGTTATGTTAGGTTAGGTTAGGTTACGTTAGGTTAGGTTAGGTCAGGTAAGGTTAGGTTACGTTAGAATAGGTTAGGTTAGGTTACGTTAGGTTAGGTTAAGTTAGGTTAGGTTAGGTTTGGTTAGGTTAGGTTAGGTTAGCTTAGGTTAGGTTAGGTTGGGTTGGGTTGGGTTGGGTTAGGTTGGGTTAGGTTGGGTTAGGTTAGGTTAGGTTAGGTTGGGTTAGGTTAGTTTAGGTTAGGTTAGGTTAGGTTAAGTTGGGTTGGGTTAGGTTAGGTTAGGTTAGGTAAGGTTAGGTTAGGTTAGGTTAGGTTAGGTTAAGGTATGAACCGTCGTAAAACCGCATTAAACAATGTCACTTAGTGAGATGCAGTGTTTTTCACCTTTACAAGTTGGGAACTGTGATATCTAATGTGAAAGCGCTTGAAACCGTCGTAATGTTGTAGAAAGCAATGTAAAGTAGCGAGTAAAACGTTTTCTAACGATAGAAGTGCGAAGGTCATGTTAGGTTAGGTTAGTTTAAGCTAGGTAGCGTCGTGAAGCTACCAAAAACAACGTCATCTTACGAGATAGTGTTGTTTTATTGCGAGTACGAAACTGCGATAGGTGAAATGTTGTGAAAGCACACAAAACGGCATGAACAAGCCAAATACTGCGTGTTGTACCGTTACAAGTGCGAAACTGCTATGTTGTGACACTCTCGGTAAAGCGCATGCAAGTATCGTGAAACCTTAAAGAACGATGTCATTTAGCGAGATACAGCGTTCTGTACTGCAATAAGTTGGTGAAAAACTGTGAGGTTATGCAAATATCGTAATTGGGAACGAAACAGTGTAATAGAGCGTTTTTCAATACAAGTACGAATGTTAGGTTAGGTTAAGATATGAACCGTCGTAAAACCGCATTAAACAATGTCACTTAGTGAGATGCAGTGTTTTTCACCATTACAAGTTGGGAACTGCGATATCTAATGTGAAAGCACTTGCAAACGTCGTTACGTTAGGTTAGGTTACGTTAGGTTAGGTTAGGTTACATTAGGTTAGGTTTGGTTTGGTTAGGTTAGGTTAGGTTAGGTTAGGTTGGGTTAGGTTAGGTTAGGTTACGTTAGGTTAAGGTATGAACCGTCGTAAAACCGCAATAAACAATGTCACTTAGTGAGATGCATTGTTTTTCACCTTTACAAGTTTGGAACTGCGATATCTAATGTGAAAGCGCTTGAAACCGTCGTAATGTTGTAGAAAGCAATGTAAAGTAGCGAGTATAACGTTTTCTAACGATAGAAGTGCGAAGGTTATGTTAGGTTAGGTTAGTTTAAGCTAGGTAGCGTCGTGAAACCACCAAAAACGACGTCATCTAACGAGATAGTGTTGTTTTATTGCGAGTACGAAACTGCGATAGGTAAAATGTTGTGAAAGCACACAAAACGGCATGAACAAGCCAAATACTGCGTGTTGTACCGTTACAAGTGCGAAAGTGCTATGTTGTGACATTCTCGGTAAAGCGCATGCAAGTATCGTGAATCCTTAAAGAACGATGTCATTTAGCGAGATACAGCGTTCTGTACTGTAATAAGTTGGTGAGAAACTGTGAGGTCAAGCAAATATCGTAATTGTGAACGAAACAGTGTAATTGAGCGTCTTTAGATACAAGTGCGAATGTTAGGTTAGGTTGACATATCAACCGTCGTAAAACCGCATTAAACAATGTCACTTAGTGAGATGTAGTGTTTTTCAACATTACAAGTCGGGAACTACGATATCTAATGTGAAAGCGCATGAAACCGTCGTAATCTTGTAGAAAACATTGTAAAGTGGCGAGTAAAACGTTTTCTAACGATAGAAGTGCGAAGGTTAGGTTAGGTTAGGTTAGTTTAAGCTAGGTAGCGTCGTGAAACTACCAAAAACGACGTCATCTAACGAGATAGTGTTGTTTTATAGCGAGTATTAAACTGCGATAGGTGAAATGTTGTGAAAGCACACAAAACGGCATGAACAAGCCAAATACTGCGTGTTCTACCGTTACAAGTGCGAAACTGCTATATTGTGATATTCTCGTTAAATCGCATGCAAGCATCGTGAAACCTTAAAGAACAATGTCATTTAGCGAGATACAGCGTTCTGTACTGCAATAAGTTGGTGAAAAACTGTGAGGTTATGCAAATATCGTAATTGTGAACAAAACAGTGTAATAGAGCGTTTTTAGATACAAGTGCGAATGTTAGGTTAGGTTAAGATATGAACCGTCGTAAAACCGCAATAAACAATGTCAATTACTGAGATGCAGTGTTTTTCACCATTAAAAGTGGGGAACTGCGATATTTAATGTGAAAGCGCTTGCAACCGTCGTTAGGTTAGGTTAGGTTAGGTTAGGTTTGGTTAGGTTAGGTTAGGTTAGGTTAGGTTAGATTAGGTTAGGTTGGGTTGAGTTGGGTTAGGTTAGGTTAGGTTAGGTTGGGTTAGGTTAGGTTAGGTTAGGTTAGGTTACGTTAGGTTAGGTTACGTTAGGTTAGGTTAGGTTAGGTTACGTTCCGTTAGGTTAGGTTAGGTTAGGTAAGGATAATTTGGTTAGGTTAGGTAAGGTTAGGTTAGGTTAGGTTAGGTTGGGTTGGGTGTTGTTGGGTTGGGTTGGGTTGGGTTAGGTTGGGTTAGGTTAGGTTAGGTTACGTTAGGTAAGGTTAGGTTAGGTTACGTTAGGTTATGTTAGGTTAGGTTAGGTTACGTTAGGTTAGGTTAGGTCAGGTAAGGTTAGGTTACGTTAGAATAGGTTAGGTTAGGTTACGTTAGGTTAGGTTAAGTTAGGTTAGGTTAGGTTTGGTTAGGTTAGGTTAGGTTAGCTTAGGTTAGGTTAGGTTGGGTTGGGTTGGGTTGGGTTAGGTTGGGTTAGGTTGGGTTAGGTTAGGTTAGGTTAGGTTGGGTTAGGTTAGTTTAGGTTAGGTTAGGTTAGGTTAAGTTGGGTTGGGTTAGGTTAGGTTAGGTTAGGTAAGGTTAGGTTAGGTTAGGTTAGGTTAAGGTATGAACCGTCGTAAAACCGCATTAAACAATGTCACTTAGTGAGATGCAGTGTTTTTCACCTTTACAAGTTGGGAACTGTGATATCTAATGTGAAAGCGCTTGAAACCGTCGTAATGTTGTAGAAAGCAATGTAAAGTAGCGAGTAAAACGTTTTCTAACGATAGAAGTGCGAAGGTCATGTTAGGTTAGGTTAGTTTAAGCTAGGTAGCGTCGTGAAACTACCAAAAACAACGTCATCTTACGAGATAGTGTTGTTTTATTGCGAGTACGAAACTGCGATAGGTGAAATGTTGTGAAAGCACACAAAACGGCATGAACAAGCCAAATACTGCGTGTTGTACCGTTACAAGTGCGAAACTGCTATGTTGTGACATTCTCGGTAAAGCGCATGCAAGTATCGTGAAACCTTAAAGAACGATGTCATTTAGCGAGATACAGCGTTCTGTACTGTAATAAGTTGGTGAGAAACTGTGAGGTCAAGCAAATATCGTAATTGTGAACGAAACAGTGTAATTGAGCGTCTTTAGATAAAAGTGCGAATGTTAGGTTAGGTTGACATATCAACCGTCGTAAAACCGCATTAAACAATGTCACTTAGTGAGATGCAGTGTTTTTCACCATTACAAGTCGGGAACTGCGATATCTAATGTGAAAGCGCTTGCAACCGTCGTTAGGTTAGGTTAGGTTAGGTTAGGTTAGGTTTGGTTAGGTTAGGTTAGGTTAGGTTAGATTAGGTTAGGTTGGGTTGAGTTGGGTTAGGTTAGGTTAGGTAAGGTTACGTTAGGTTAGGTTTGGTTAGGTTAGGTTAGGTTAGGTTATGTTAGGTTAGGTTGGGTTAGGTTAGGTTACGTTAGGTTAAGGTATGAACCGTCGTGAAACCGCAACAATGTCACTTAGTGAGATGCAGTGTTTTCACCTTTACAAGTTGGGAACTGCGATATCTAATGTGAAAGCGCTTGAAACCGTCGTAATGTTGTAGAAAGCAATGTAAAGTAGCGAGTAAAACGTTTTCTAACGATAGAAGTGCGAAGGTTATGTTAGGTTGAGTTATGTTAGTTTAAGCTAGGTAGCGTCGTGAAACCACCAAAAACGACGTCATCTAACGAGATAGTGTTGTTTTATTGCGAGTACGAAACTGCGATAGGTAAAATGTTGTGAAAGCACACAAAACGGCATGAACAAGCCAAAGACTGCGTGTTGTACCGTTACAAGTACGAAAGTGCTATGTTGTGACATTCTCGGTAAAGCGCATGCAAGTATCGTGAAACCTTAAAGAACGATGTCATTTAGCGAGATACAGCGTTCTGTACTGTAATAAGTTGGTGAGAAACTGTGAGGTCAAGCAAATATCGTAATTGTGAACGAAACAGTGTAATTGAGCGTCTTTAGATACAAGTGCGAATGTTAGGTTAGGTTGACATATCAACCGTCGTAAAACCGCATTAAACAATGTCACTTAGTGAGATGTAGTGTTTTTCAACATTACAAGTCGGGAACTACGATATCTAATGTGAAAGCGCATGAAACCGTCGTAATCTTGTAGAAAACATTGTAAAGTGGCGAGTAAAACGTTTTCTAACGATAGAAGTGCGAAGGTTAGGTTAGGTTAGGTTAGTTTAAGCTAGGTAGCGTCGTGAAACTACCAAAAACGACGTCATCTAACGAGATAGTGTTGTTTTATAGCGAGTATTAAACTGCGATAGGTGAAATGTTGTGAAAGCACACAAAACGGCATGAACAAGCCAAATACTGCGTGTTCTACCGTTACAAGTGCGAAACTGCTATATTGTGATATTCTCGTTAAAGCGCATGCAAGCATCGTGAAACCTTAAAGAACAATGTCATTTAGCGAGATACAGCGTTCTGTACTGCAATAAGTTGGTGAAAAACTGTGAGGTTATGCAAATATCCTAATTGTGAACGAAACAGTGTAATAGAGCGTTTTTTAATACAAGTGCGAATGTTAGGTTAGGTTAAGATATAAACCGCCGTAAAACCGCATTAATCAATGTCACTTAGTGAGATGCAGTGTTTTTCACCATTACAAGTCGGGAACTGCGATATCTAATGTGAAAGCGCTTGCAAACGTCGTTAGGTTAGGTTAGGTTAGGTTACGTTAGGTTAGGTTAGGTTAGGTTTGGTTAGGTTAGGTTAGGTTAGGGTATGTTAGGTAAGGTTTGGTTAGGTTAGGTTAGGTTAGGTTGGTTTAGGTAAGGTTAAGTTAGGTTAAGATATGAACCGCGCTAAAACCGCGTTAAACAATGTCACTTAGTGAGATGCTGTGTTTTTCACCATTACAAGTTGGGAACTGTGATATCTAATGTGAAAGCGCTTGAAACCGTCGTAATGTTGTAGAAAGCAATGTAAAGTAGCGAGTAAAACGTTTTCTAACGATAGAAGTGCAAAGGTCATGTTAGGTTGAGTTATGTTAGTTTATGCTAGGTAGCGTCGTGAAACTACCAAAAACAACGTCATCTAACGAGATAGTGTTGTTTTATTGCGAGTACGAAACTGCGATAGGTGAAATGTTGTGAAAGCACACAAAACGGCATGAACAAGCGAAATACTGCGTGTTGTACCGTTACAAGTGCGAAACTGCTATGTTGTGATATTCTCGTTAAAGCGCATGCAAGCATCGTGAAACCTTAAAGAACGATGTCATTTAGCGAGATACAGCGTTCTGTACTGCAATAAGTTGGTGAAAAACTGTGAGGTTATGCAAATATCCTAATTGTGAACGAAACAGTGTAATAGAGCGTTTTTTAATACAAGTGCGAATGTTAGGTTAGGTTAAGATATGAACCGTCGTAAAACCGCATTAATCAATGTCACTTAGTGAGATGCAGTGTTTTTCACCATTACAAGTCGGGAACTGCGATATCTAATGTGAAAGCGCTTGCAAACGTCGTTAGGTTAGGTTCGGTTAGGTTAGGTTAGGTTAGGTTAGGTTAGGTTAGGTTACGTTAGGTTAGGTTAGGTTAGGTTTGGTTAGGTTAGGTTAGGTTAGGTTAGGTTACGTTAGGTTAAGGTATGAACCGTCGTAAAACCGCAATAAACAATGTCACTTAGTGAGATGCAGTGTTTTTCACCTTTACAAGTTGGGAACTGCGATATCTAATGTGAAAGCGCTTGAAACCGTCGTAATGTTGTAGAAAGCAATGTAAAGTAGCGAGTAAAACGTTTTCTAACGATAGAAGTGCGAAGGTTATGTTAGGTTGAGTTATGTTAGTTTAAGCTAGGTAGCGTCGTGAAACCACCAAAAACGACGTCATCTAACGAGATAGTGTTGTTTTATTGCGAGTACGAAACTGCGATAGGTAAAATGTTGTGAAAGCACACAAAACGGCATGAACAAGCCAAATACTGCGTGTTGTACTGTTACAAGTGCGAAAGTGCTATAATGTGACATTCTCGGTAAAGCGCATGCAAGTATCGTGAAACCTTAAAGAACGATGTCATTTAGCGAGATACAGCGTTCTGTACTGTAATAAGTTGGTGAGAAACTGTGAGGTCAAGCAAATATCGTAATTGTGAACGAAACAGTGTAATTGAGCGTCTTTAGATACAAGTGCGAATGTTAGGTTAGGTTGACATATCAACCGTCGTAAAACCGCATTAAACAATGTCACTTAGTGAGATGTAGTGTTTTCAACATTACAAGTCGGGAACTACGATATCTAATGTGAAAGCGCATGAAACCGTCGTAATCTTGTAGAAAACATTGTAAAGTGGCGAGTAAAACGTTTTCTAACGATAGAAGTGCGAAGGTTAGGTTAGGTTAGGTTAGTTTAGGCTAGGTAGCGTCGTGAAACTACCAAAAACGACGTCATCTAACGAGATAGTGTTGTTTTATAGCGAGTATTAAACTGCGATAGGTGAAATGTTGTGAAAGCACACAAAACGGCATGAACAAGCCAAATACAGCGTGTTCTACCGTTACAAGTGCGAAACTGCTATATTGTGATATTCTCGTTAAATCGCATGCAAGCATCGTGAAACCTTAAAGAACAATGTCATTTAGCGAGATACAGCGTTCTGTACTGCAATAAGTTGGTGAAAAACTGTGAGGTTATGCAAATATCGTAATTGTGAACAAAACAGTGTAATAGAGCGTTTTTAGATACAAGTGCGAATGTTAGGTTAGGTTAAGATATGAACCGTCGTAAAACCGCAATAAACAATGTCAATTACTGAGATGCAGTGTTTTTCACCATTAAAAGTGGGGAACTGCGATATTTAATGTGAAAGCGCTTGCAACCGTCGTTAGGTTAGGTTAGGTTAGGTTAGGTTAGGTTTGGTTAGGTTAGGTTAGGTTAGGTTAGGTTAGATTAGGTTAGGTTGGGTTGAGTTGGGTTAGGTTAGGTTAGGTTAGGTTGGGTTAGGTTAGGTTAGGTTAGGTTAGGTTACGTTAGGTTAGGTTACGTTAGGTTAGGTTAGGTTAGGTTACGTTCCGTTAGGTTAGGTTAGGTTAGGTAAGGATAATTTGGTTAGGTTAGGTAAGGTTAGGTTAGGTTAGGTTAGGTTGGGTTGGGTGTTGTTGGGTTGGGTTGGGTTGGGTTAGGTTGGGTTAGGTTAGGTTAGGTTACGTTAGGTAAGGTTAGGTTAGGTTACGTTAGGTTATGTTAGGTTAGGTTAGGTTACGTTAGGTTAGGTTAGGTCAGGTAAGGTTAGGTTACGTTAGAATAGGTTAGGTTAGGTTACGTTAGGTTAGGTTAAGTTAGGTTAGGTTAGGTTTGGTTAGGTTAGGTTAGGTTAGCTTAGGTTAGGTTAGGTTGGGTTGGGTTGGGTTGGGTTAGGTTGGGTTAGGTTGGGTTAGGTTAGGTTAGGTTGGGTTAGGTTAGTTTAGGTTAGGTTAGGTTAGGTTAAGTTGGGTTGGGTTAGGTTAGGTTAGGTTAGGTAAGGTTAGGTTAGGTTAGGTTAGGTTAAGGTATGAACCGTCGTAAAACCGCATTAAACAATGTCACTTAGTGAGATGCAGTGTTTTTCACCTTTACAAGTTGGGAACTGTGATATCTAATGTGAAAGCGCTTGAAACCGTCGTAATGTTGTAGAAAGCAATGTAAAGTAGCGAGTAAAACGTTTTCTAACGATAGAAGTGCGAAGGTCATGTTAGGTTAGGTTAGTTTAAGCTAGGTAGCGTCGTGAAACTACCAAAAACAACGTCATCTTACGAGATAGTGTTGTTTTATTGCGAGTACGAAACTGCGATAGGTGAAATGTTGTGAAAGCACACAAAACGGCATGAACAAGCCAAATACTGCGTGTTGTACCGTTACAAGTGCGAAACTGCTATGTTGTGACATTCTCGGTAAAGCGCATGCAAGTATCGTGAAACCTTAAAGAACGATGTCATTTAGCGAGATACAGCGTTCTGTACTGTAATAAGTTGGTGAGAAACTGTGAGGTCAAGCAAATATCGTAATTGTGAACGAAACAGTGTAATTGAGCGTCTTTAGATAAAAGTGCGAATGTTAGGTTAGGTTGACATATCAACCGTCGTAAAACCGCATTAAACAATGTCACTTAGTGAGATGCAGTGTTTTTCACCATTACAAGTCGGGAACTGCGATATCTAATGTGAAAGCGCTTGCAACCGTCGTTAGGTTAGGTTAGGTTAGGTTAGGTTAGGTTTGGTTAGGTTAGGTTAGGTTAGGTTAGATTAGGTTAGGTTGGGTTGAGTTGGGTTAGGTTAGGTTAGGTAAGGTTACGTTAGGTTAGGTTTGGTTAGGTTAGGTTAGGTTAGGTTATGTTAGGTTAGGTTGGGTTAGGTTAGGTTACGTTAGGTTAAGGTATGAACCGTCGTGAAACCGCAACAATGTCACTTAGTGAGATGCAGTGTTTTCACCTTTACAAGTTGGGAACTGCGATATCTAATGTGAAAGCGCTTGAAACCGTCGTAATGTTGTAGAAAGCAATGTAAAGTAGCGAGTAAAACGTTTTCTAACGATAGAAGTGCGAAGGTTATGTTAGGTTGAGTTATGTTAGTTTAAGCTAGGTAGCGTCGTGAAACCACCAAAAACGACGTCATCTAACGAGATAGTGTTGTTTTATTGCGAGTACGAAACTGCGATAGGTAAAATGTTGTGAAAGCACACAAAACGGCATGAACAAGCCAAAGACTGCGTGTTGTACCGTTACAAGTACGAAAGTGCTATGTTGTGACATTCTCGGTAAAGCGCATGCAAGTATCGTGAAACCTTAAAGAACGATGTCATTTAGCGAGATACAGCGTTCTGTACTGTAATAAGTTGGTGAGAAACTGTGAGGTCAAGCAAATATCGTAATTGTGAACGAAACAGTGTAATTGAGCGTCTTTAGATACAAGTGCGAATGTTAGGTTAGGTTGACATATCAACCGTCGTAAAACCGCATTAAACAATGTCACTTAGTGAGATGTAGTGTTTTTCAACATTACAAGTCGGGAACTACGATATCTAATGTGAAAGCGCATGAAACCGTCGTAATCTTGTAGAAAACATTGTAAAGTGGCGAGTAAAACGTTTTCTAACGATAGAAGTGCGAAGGTTAGGTTAGGTTAGGTTAGTTTAAGCTAGGTAGCGTCGTGAAACTACCAAAAACGACGTCATCTAACGAGATAGTGTTGTTTTATAGCGAGTATTAAACTGCGATAGGTGAAATGTTGTGAAAGCACACAAAACGGCATGAACAAGCCAAATACTGCGTGTTCTACCGTTACAAGTGCGAAACTGCTATATTGTGATATTCTCGTTAAAGCGCATGCAAGCATCGTGAAACCTTAAAGAACAATGTCATTTAGCGAGATACAGCGTTCTGTACTGCAATAAGTTGGTGAAAAACTGTGAGGTTATGCAAATATCGTAATTGTGAACAAAACAGTGTAATAGAGCGTTTTTAGATACAAGTGCGAATGTTAGGTTAGGTTAAGATATGAACCGTCGTAAAACCGCAATAAACAATGTCAATTACTGAGATGCAGTGTTTTTCACCATTAAAAGTGGGGAACTGCGATATTTAATGTGAAAGCGCTTGCAACCGTCGTTAGGTTAGGTTAGGTTAGGTTAGGTTAGGTTTGGTTAGGTTAGGTTAGGTTAGGTTAGATTAGGTTAGGTTGGGTTGAGTTGGGTTAGGTTAGGTTAGGTTAGGTTGGGTTAGGTTAGGTTAGGTTAGGTTAGGTTACGTTAGGTTAGGTTACGTTAGGTTAGGTTAGGTTAGGTTACGTTCCGTTAGGTTAGGTTAGGTTAGGTAAGGATAATTTGGTTAGGTTAGGTAAGGTTAGGTTAGGTTAGGTTAGGTTGGGTTGGGTGTTGTTGGGTTGGGTTGGGTTGGGTTAGGTTGGGTTAGGTTAGGTTAGGTTACGTTAGGTAAGGTTAGGTTAGGTTACGTTAGGTTATGTTAGGTTAGGTTAGGTTACGTTAGGTTAGGTTAGGTCAGGTAAGGTTAGGTTACGTTAGAATAGGTTAGGTTAGGTTACGTTAGGTTAGGTTAAGTTAGGTTAGGTTAGGTTTGGTTAGGTTAGGTTAGGTTAGCTTAGGTTAGGTTAGGTTGGGTTGGGTTGGGTTGGGTTAGGTTGGGTTAGGTTGGGTTAGGTTAGGTTAGGTTAGGTTGGGTTAGGTTAGTTTAGGTTAGGTTAGGTTAGGTTAAGTTGGGTTGGGTTAGGTTAGGTTAGGTTAGGTAAGGTTAGGTTAGGTTAGGTTAGGTTAGGTTAAGGTATGAACCGTCGTAAAACCGCATTAAACAATGTCACTTAGTGAGATGCAGTGTTTTTCACCTTTACAAGTTGGGAACTGTGATATCTAATGTGAAAGCGCTTGAAACCGTCGTAATGTTGTAGAAAGCAATGTAAAGTAGCGAGTAAAACGTTTTCTAACGATAGAAGTGCGAAGGTCATGTTAGGTTAGGTTAGTTTAAGCTAGGTAGCGTCGTGAAACTACCAAAAACAACGTCATCTTACGAGATAGTGTTGTTTTATTGCGAGTACGAAACTGCGATAGGTGAAATGTTGTGAAAGCACACAAAACGGCATGAACAAGCCAAATACTGCGTGTTGTACCGTTACAAGTGCGAAACTGCTATGTTGTGACACTCTCGGTAAAGCGCATGCAAGTATCGTGAAACCTTAAAGAACGATGTCATTTAGCGAGATACAGCGTTCTGTACTGCAATAAGTTGGTGAAAAACTGTGAGGTTATGCAAATATCGTAATTGGGAACGAAACAGTGTAATAGAGCGTTTTTCAATACAAGTACGAATGTTAGGTTAGGTTAAGATATGAACCGTCGTAAAACCGCATTAAACAATGTCACTTAGTGAGATGCAGTGTTTTTCACCTATACAAGTTGGGAACTGCGATAT
Organism: Rhipicephalus microplus; assembly: GCF_043290135.1. Taxonomy (NCBI): domain Eukaryota; kingdom Metazoa; phylum Arthropoda; class Arachnida; order Ixodida; family Ixodidae; genus Rhipicephalus; species Rhipicephalus microplus. Next base: position 3,415,548 of record NW_027464610.1, on the reverse strand, counting down.
CTAATGTGAAAGCACTTGCAAACGTCGTTACGTTAGGTTAGGTTACGTTAGGTTAGGTTAGGTTACATTAGGTTAGGTTTGGTTTGGTTAGGTTAGGTTAGGTTAGGTTAGGTTGGGTTAGGTTAGGTTAGGTTACGTTAGGTTAAGGTATGAACCGTCGTAAAACCGCAATAAACAATGTCACTTAGTGAGATGCATTGTTTTTCACCTTTACAAGTTTGGAACTGCGATATCTAATGTGAAAGCGCTTGAAACCGTCGTAATGTTGTAGAAAGCAATGTAAAGTAGCGAGTATAACGTTTTCTAACGATAGAAGTGCGAAGGTTATGTTAGGTTAGGTTAGTTTAAGCTAGGTAGCGTCGTGAAACCACCAAAAACGACGTCATCTAACGAGATAGTGTTGTTTTATTGCGAGTACGAAACTGCGATAGGTAAAATGTTGTGAAAGCACACAAAACGGCATGAACAAGCCAAATACTGCGTGTTGTACCGTTACAAGTGCGAAAGTGCTATGTTGTGACATTCTCGGTAAAGCGCATGCAAGTATC